>NW_020948983.1:41795650-42079782 GCF_900497805.2 Vombatus ursinus | reverse complement strand
CCCCCCCCGCCGCCCCTCACTCTGTGGCCCCTGGGAATTCTGGAGAAAACTGGCAGTGGTTAGAGCCAGAAGTACACGCTTCATACACAGTCAGCCGTAAGCCAAACTCCCCTCATCCCACCCCACCTCCTCATTCATATCTCTCCACCTCCCTGCCACCCCCAGGACACCAACCGGAAGGGATCTCCAGTGATGCAGCCTGCCCCCTCTTTACAGGTTTGCAAGGAAAGAAATTTAAACAAAACAACACAAATAAGAAGAAAAAGCAGTAAATGGATTCAAGCATATTAAGCTTTGTTGACATTTTCTCTGTTATTAAGACTTCTTAAAGGGTCTTACAGTTCTCTGTTAGACCGTGGATCATTTGCATACACATCGTCTTTAATGTCACTTTTATAACTTTTTTACGGTTCAGATACTCATCTATATGTCTGTACAGAAAAAAAAGCTGCTATTTTTTTTGTTCTTTATCTTTGTGGATTTAATCTATGAAAACCTTCAGGTCTACCCTTCTTCCCTTTTCCCCTTCCAACAAAGTTCTTATGCTTTGAACTATATAGTGTGCAACTTTCTTCTTCCTCTCCCAGTAATTGATACTTGTATAACATGATTTGCCATGAACTGTTTGATGCCTTTTTATAAATACATTTCCCTACCCTCCCTTCCCCTACCCTCCCCTTACCCCCATTAGCTGGTTGGTTTTTTTTTTGTTTTTTGTTTTTTAACACATTAGCTGTGTGGGCACAGGGCTCAAGAAGAAATTGGGAATTGGGGGTAAAGGAAGATGCGTGCCCCTGATCCTCATCAGTGTGGCCGAGGGGGTGTTTTTACTATACTCTCCCTCCCCTCCACCCACCTCCTTAACCCACACCCACAGAGCACTCGAGTCTGTTACAGTGCAAGGCATGATACAAACTCAGGTCAGAAAAAAAAAAATTAAGGTTAAATATTTAGTACATTCTTGTTCAGTGTTCATGTTCATCATTGTTGAAGAGTCTCACCGTCTCTCCTTTGCCTTTCTTTTCATTGTGACACACATATCTCTCTCTTTCTCTCTTCTCCCCCTCCCCCTTCCTCTCCCCACCTCTCTATATATACATATATATATATAAATAATATCTATTTTTTTAATTGTTGGGTACAACAGCGGTTTAACTGCAGACACTAGGCGTTTGGGTCACTATTTTTTAAGAAAAAAAGAATATTTTAACCCTTCCATCCCATGAACAACAGCTGCTTCATCCAAATCTTTCTCAGTAGATATATCACCATGTCACAAGTGGCCCTAAGAGCACTGATCTGATCAGACTTAACCATCTTTCTAATTGGAAAACTAACAAGGAACACTTTTTGAATTATACCTTGTCCTACCTCTCCTCCCCCTTTCACCACCCCTCCCCCACTGGCAATTACTTAGATAATTGCATCCGAGTGAGACTAGGCAAAAGGTGAGCTAGGTGGTTGACATCCCCAGTTTGGTGAAGAAGCTGAGCCTGTTCTGGCCTGCCGGTCTGGACATAGACCTGCCATCGGGATCAGATCCCAGGTAGTTTGTTTCATCCCGCGGAAGCCTTGGTAGCTGGGGCAAGGCATGAAAACTCAAGGCGCTATTTAAGTTCAGTACCTAAGTTCTCTTTTGACACTGCTCCCCTGAGGGATGGCAGCACTAGAGTTGTTCTGGGATGGAAATGTTTAAATTTTGGAATAAGAACAAAGAATTAAAATAGAATGATTGCTAGTTGTGACTGGAGATTTAAAAACAAAACAAAAAAAAAAAACAAATGTTTGTAGTGCTTTTTGCTTGTATAGTTTGAGTCCCACTTTCTTCTTTAGCCTCTGTCCCATAGTTATTTTCCCTTAAAAAAAAAGAAAAAAGGAAAAAAAGAAGAAAAAAGTTAATTAAGAAGGTATTCTATGTAGGATTTTTTAATTTATTTTTTTGTGATATCAGTTTAAATCACTGTAGAGATGCCCCATAATGAATTTAAATACTGAGATAAGGGTTTTTGTGTATGACGGGGACAGTTTTTGATTTTTTTCAAACATTTATCTACCTCACTCTTATTTTTTATATGTGTATATATATAAAAAAGAATACATCTCACATTTCTCAGCACCTGACAATATGCCGTTGATACTGGTAACCTCATTCACACTACAGACCACATACACTAGGTTATAGAGAGGAGTGGCCAGTACTTTATTCCAAGGGGTCAAAGCACCATTCTCACTCATTTATCTCCTAACATTTCCAAACAGCTTGCCTTTTTCTATTGTTTTTCCTTCTTGTTTTGTTTCTTTCTTTTTCTTTTTTTAAACTGTGGGATAGGAAGAAGACAGAGAGCCAGGAGAGGCCTCTGTGACTTAGCATAGTTGTGTTAGAGAACCTAGGGGTGTATTGGTTCTCTTGCTGCTGTCATAAACCAGGCAACCATTGCAGCCTCGGAAAGTGGCTACTTGTCCATCCATGTCTGATGATAACTGTCTCTGACTGCTCTATACGAATTGAATGATGAATAACTTATTCATTGCCAGAGCCAGTTGTTTACAAGGTTTCCAGGATTGGGGGTGGGACTGAGTGAAGCAAATAGCCTTTCTGTTAAAATTCCATAGACTGGCATAAGTTGTTTTTTGTTACCTCCTCTCAGATGCCACTTGCACCACTGGACTGTACCACGAATCACAAGTCCAGGAAAACTTTGGTAGGGAAGTGCAACTGTTGTTGAGTTGTATAGTGCTCTAAAGTTACCAATTAGGAAACTATAATTCTTAAATTTTGCCATTGCTTCTGACCAAGAGTTGCAGAGCTCTCAAGTATGGATGATCCAAAATAGAATATCCTGCATAGCAATTTTTCTCTTCTCTTTCTCCCTATTTCTTTCTTGGTCTCTCCTTCTTTCATAGAAAGAAAAGAAAAGGCAACACTATACCAAACTCTCTGTATTCTAAGTGACTATCGATCAATTTTAGTTTCCCTTTCAGAGTTTTTAACTGATTACTGTCTACTTGTCCTAATCTAATCCTGCCATTCATATGACCTGAGTCACCTGATTCTGGCAGCTGCCCTCATAGAGGGCACTGATGGCAGTATCTGAGAAACATACGGTTGACTCTTACAAGGTAGGGATGACTTCTTGAAAAATTCAGCTTTACCATTAAGCTCAGGAGCCTTCTCTGTCCTTAGGGAGAGCATTATTTTTCTTAGAGATCCTCCGAGCTCCCAAGATCATAAATATTTTGTCAGGTTTTTTTCCTTTCATAGGTGACCCCTTGGTGTAGTGACCTCTCCTCTTTTTTGCACATACTGGTTTCCACAACTGGAGATCTGCAGATCATTCAGCTGGCTATGAGGGTTTTGTTAAAACTGTCCAAGTTGTGTGTGCGTGTGTGTTTTATATTTTTTTTAACGTAGGTGGTTTAAAAAAAAAGTAGGAAAAAACACTAACAATGTAGCACCCATCATGAAAAACATTTCAGAAGCACTTAAATGAAGAGAACATAAGCATATGTGATGGTGCAGTCATATTTCCTGGACCAAGCCACCTTCACTATACCAAGGCATTTTATAGTCAGAGGTCTAGTCTGATTTCATGTTGATTTCCACCTCTCTTTGATTTTTCTTCTTTGTGTACTCCAAATAGCTTTACAAATCTTGAGTTGTGGCATTTTCCATGCGCTCTCCTCTTGACAGTAAATCACACTGCTTTAGTAATGTGAACCACTGAGAATCGACGTTGGCTTTTGTATCGGCATTATATAATTGTTATGTGCAGCCTATTCCTGAGACACCACCAGCTTGTCTGCTCTGAGAATTTCTCTGTCATCTGTTAGAACCAAATTGTAGCACTTCTCATTTGTATCATATGAGAAGATGATACCGAACTATGTATGACGCAAGATTGCCGCCATGGAGGGAACAAGGCAACTTTCATGTTTAGCACTAGGCCATTCTTCTAGCCTCTCTCTCATCATATTTGTAAGTGTTTCAGTGGTCAAGGAAGTGGTTTAGTTTTAGATAAACAAACACATAAAAAGAAGGTGGCTATTGTGGAACTACCAAAGCATGCCATACTTGGTATCAAATTTTGAGGTATTTTTGTTTGGGAAGATAGAAATATCAACCAAGTGTGATGCTAAATTTGAGGCCAGTTCACGTTCCACCAAAGCCTCTTTCTCACTGTGACAGCTCCGTTCCGTAAGCAGGTTGTGAGTAATTCATGCCTCTTGTCATGGTTTGTTCTCACTGAAACTCAAATTGGTGGGAAAGTCCAGGGTGCTGTGGTCAACTGGTCCCCAGATGTTGCTGTAAGATTCTCTGAGAGCAGTTTTGAATTGTTGAGGATAAGTCTAGTTCAAACTAATGACACTCCTCCATGAAATGCCCTACCCATTCCAGTAGCAAGTATACTAGTCATGTATTTAGGGTTTGGGTTTTGTTTTTTTGTTTTTTTTTTTTAATTAATGTTACTCTTTTGTTTGTCAACTGTCTATGATTTCCTGGGCTAAGCAACGATGGGAAAGTACCAGAGATCCACTCCTTAAGAACCAGTGATAAAGGTCAAACTTTATAACTCTACTCTGAAGTAGTTGGTGGTACAAATAAGATTTCAAAGAGAAGATATTGTTTAGATTAAACATTTATTGCCAGAGATGCTGAAGATACAGACCTGAGACAGGCCAGAAGGCTTTCATTTTGGCACTCAACTAAGAGGACTGGTTATTCTTTGTAAAAACACACAAATGACCCTTGCTGGTTCAGTAATGAGTCAGTCCATAGGAAGCCAAATCTATTAAACTAATATAATCGTAAGAAAAGACTATGGAATTGAGGACATAAGGGTACAGAGCTTAGAAGTTTGGGGGATTTTCTGAGCTTGATGGTTTCTAGAGGTCTCAGACCAAATCAAAGCTTAGAAATCTTACTTGATCACTTGGTTCCTATGAATAAACCATCTAATGTCCTGCTTTGGAAACTGTTACCAAGGAATTTGTTTCAGATTGGTCAATGATATGAATTTCTGATGCAGGTGTCATTTCTGGGGTATGTCTTTAGTTTTTACCTAATGGCATTACTTATTTGTGTGTGTGTTTCAGCATCTTTTTGGTAAACATTATGTTAATCAGTAATTCATTAGCATTTTCAATAGGGCTCTTAAGTCCAGTAGATTACGGGTAGTCAGTTGACGAAGATCTGGTTTACAAGAAATAATTAAATGTTTCATTGCATTTTTGTAAGTACATAGAATAATTTTATAAAATGTTTGTAGTTTATAAATGCCTAAAATAATTTAAAGGCACTTTTTTCTCTGTGTGTGCAAATGTGTGCATGTGATCAATTTTTTTGAGGGTACCAGTTTACTAGTTAGCTTTACAGTATGCCAAAAAGGATCTTTACCTTCCCCAAACCGTGGTCACCCCTTTGCCCCATCCCCACCCCTTAAGCTTTGTGCCCTGGTTTATAACAAAGGAATGGTGATATTGATGGAATTAGTAGTTCTGTATCTTCAGTATCTTGGTCTTCCAGAACCCTCCAGTTGGGGGTGGGGATCATCTCTAGCTGGTCATTGCGCTTTATAGTGTAGCTAACTCAGCAATTGAAAGAACCTCATTGGTTATGGAAACAGAACAAGTGTTGTGGCAAACTAAGCACCCAAGTCACATTATTTAATACCTGGTTTTGTTGTTTCGTGGTATGAAATGCCAGAGAAATTGAAGGATTTGACAACACAGCAGACAGCTTAACAGTTTTTATAGTGATCATAGCATACAGATTTATTCCTTTAAAATATGACAATTCTGTATGCAAAATATGCCATTTGGTTAGCTGCCTTGTATCCTGACTAAAGCTTTGTTTAAAGTTAACAAGGAAGAGTCCCTATTTATTTTTATTTAAGTCAGAACACCGAAGATACATTTTTCTGCTCCAAAAGAATATTTCCTGCCTCTGCTTCCCCCAGCTTCTGACACAGGATAGACTGTGTCTACACAACTCCACAACTATTCACGTCTTTGAAAATAGCTGGATGTTTTGCACTATGGCAACAAAAGGTCGAATCGGTTGGTTTTTTGTTCTTTTTTACTTTTCGTCCAGATGTTTGGTGTTGTGTAGACACAGCCATGGAGAAAACAGATGCCTTGAGAAAACACCTTTCTGTTTTCTAAGCCAGTGAGGTTTGAGGTGAAAGGATTGGCCAGAGTTTGTCTACCTCTGGGATGAAAACAAAACCAGAAAGCTCTATGGAACTGATGCATTGCAAATACTACATTTTCCAAGTTTTCTTGTTTAAAAAAAGTTTTTAAAAAAAAATAAAAAAAAGTAATAACATGGCCAATTTGTTACATAAAATGACTTTCTGTGTATAAATTATTCCTAAAGAAATTCCTGTGTTTATATAAAATGAATCAGTAGATGATGAAAAAATTTCAAAATGTTTTTGTATATTCTGTTGTAAGAATTTATTCCTGTTATTGCGATATACTCTGGATTCTTTACATTATGAAAAAAAAAAAGAAACTTTGTCTATTTTGAATGGCTGAAGCTAAGGCAACTTTAGTTTCTCTTACTCAGCTTTTTTCTAGTAGTTACAGTACTACATGATTTTAAGTTAAATAAAAGAATTCTGTATGCATTTACTGTTTCTGATTTTGTGGGAGGCTCATTGCATTTGGTAAAATGGAGGGAAAGCATTATGGCATGTATATTCCCACATGTCACTTGGAAATATTATGCATTAAGCTTTTGGCTGATTTCTGATGGCTAAATATTTACTACATATAAATTTCTAGAGGACAAGGAAAGCTATCTTACTCAACACCATTAAATAACCTTGAAGAAAACTGATCTACACAGAGAACAGCAGCTCCACCAATCTGACAAAACTGTGATTTGTAGAAAACTGAGGCACCCATTGCTGGTGTGGGCCCTAAGGTAAGTCATCCTGCCCTACTGTGGTTTGTGCTCAGGATTCCCAGGGTTGTACTCTGGGCCCAGCTGTTCTGACCAGATTGTGGTGGCAAGCATATAGTAGCTCAGAAAAAAAGGACAAAAATAATCTTATGCCATTATATATCATAAGCAGGCACATTCTTTGCAGATGGAAATGTCTCTGCCACTAAACATCATTAATTCAGTTTTCTGGGGAATGAGTCAAGGTTGACAGACAAAAAACATAGCCACTGAAAGATGTCAGGCGAATCTCACATTCTAGTCACAATTTTAAGCCTTTAGTGGAAGGGATAAATAGTAAATATAGATAGATACATAAGATGAATCAAGAGTAGTATGAATTTAAAGACACACAAAAATTCTGGCATAAAGATAAATGATTGTGCAAAAAAGATGATAGGATCAAGTCTGGTCTTGGGTATAATAGGGCTAGTTTTTTGATTTGGCCTAGCATGTAAATTCTGTTGGCCATGCTATTTTCTTGG
The DNA here is from genome assembly GCF_900497805.2 of Vombatus ursinus. Classification (NCBI taxonomy): domain Eukaryota; kingdom Metazoa; phylum Chordata; class Mammalia; order Diprotodontia; family Vombatidae; genus Vombatus; species Vombatus ursinus. The sequence goes on along the minus strand of NW_020948983.1, from coordinate 42,072,351 downwards.
ATGATTATGTACTATGAGCTTTGTGTTCCATCAAGTTCCTTCCAGGCTGCAGTGGCCTCCTAATTTCTGGCCTCTTAAGCATTAAAACACACACACACACACACACACACACACACACACACACACACACACACCCCCAAAAAAAACTGAATCCTCTAAAAACTGAGGGACTGGGTCCTTTGAAATGTCAGGGTCCTTTGAAATGTCAGGCACCTAAACCAGTCTCAAAAAATTACAGAGCATTTTTAAAGCATCAAGTTGGTTACGACTATTTCTATATGTGACTGGCCAAAAAAAAAAAAAAAAGATTCACTTGTTTCATTAATGGGGAAGCTCATCTTCTAGAATTTGAATTGAAAGGGACCTCAGAAACCACGTGATCTAAACCATACCTGAATGGGGATCCTCTAGACAACGAACCTGACTAGTGGTCACCCCACCATTGTTTGAAGATTCCCAGTAAGAGAGGAGCCCTCTACTTCCCCAAAGTCATTTGTACTACTTCATTTTTTTACTTCTGAATTTAATAAACAACAAATAAATGACCACTTCCATATACATAGTAGAACAGAAAGAGGATTGTCCTTGAAGTCTCTTAGAATGTTCAACTTGCTTTTCTTTTTAGTAAATAATAAATTCAACACGTAACTTACAAAGCTGGCCCACTTGTTTGCAATGTCATCTGGCCTTCCTTTTGTTCTCTCCTGTGCATTTTTAAAAAAATGTGTCAATGACCTTCCCCCCCCGCTTTTTTTTTTAATAACCCTATCTTATCTCCTCTCACCCTAGGTAGATAGACAGACAGATAGACAGACAAATGGATAGATAGATAAACACGTAACAAATATACATGGTCAATGAAAACAAATTCATTCTGCTTATGGATAGCTTTTATCTTGGGAAGTTGTTTTTTTTTTTTTTTCCAGTAACTTCAAGCCTAAATTTGCCTCTGCAACATCTACCCATTACCCCCAATTCTGTTCTCCGAAGCCAAGCAGTATAAATTTAATCTCTTTTTCCACATAGTGGCCCTTCATATACTTAGAAGATTACTATCAAACCCCTTCCCCTCCACCCTCAATTTTCTTCCCCAAGCTAAATATCCCCAGTCTATTCACCCTTTGTTGCTACGACAAAATAGATTAAAGGAGATGGGCTTTTTTAAAAAAAGTGATTAGCTGCATTTCTGCCAAAGGATTTATAGAATTCAAAGCAGAAATCATTTCCTTCTCTATCATGCATCTTCTATCGCACCCTTTTCATTCTTTCCCTCCTTGTTCATAATAATTTTCAGCTCCTCCAAAATAGTTTTTTTAAAGCCTTCCCTCTGCCTCATCTTCCTGATTTTACTATCAATCCAATCCCTTTTAAGTACCAGATTTCTTGGGTTATTTACTCTCAGTGCCTCTACCTTACTTTTTGACCATCCATTTACTCCTTATAAGGTAACTTTCCAGCACCATCATTCTTAGATCAACCCAATCCAATCATCAAATCCAACTGACTCTTTCCAGTCTTCCAGCCCCTTGACCCCTGTAGTAATTGACACTGATGGCCACCTCACCAATCCTTAATACTTTTCTCTTCTCAGTCTTCAAGACAGGAAGTTCTTGCCTGGTTTGCCTCATATGCCTCTGACAGCTCATCCCCTTCCTTTGCTGGTCTTTCCTCCTGGCCAGTTAAAGTGAGTATTCAAGCGATCGTAGATGTGAGTTAGAAAGGACCTTAAAGATTAGTTAGTACAAACTTTTCTCTTACCAATGACCAGAAAGAAGGTTACTAATAGGTAGGAATCTGGATCTTAACTCCCAAACCAGGTCTGGTTCTACTACACCACAATGCCTCTCTTTACATAGGATCCTAGATTTATAGCTGAAAAAAGACCTTTAGTCACCTACTCTGGCTCTTTCAGTTTACACATGAGGAAGCTGAGGCTTAAAGGTTAAATAACTTGCCCAAGGTTACATGGATGAGGCAGAGACAAGAGATTAGAAAGCAAGTCCTCCTACTCCAAACCCAGTTCTTTTGCCACTGTGCAATTTTTTATCCTGCCTCTTTATGCCCTTCTCCATTGCCATTTTATTCATTCCCATAGTTTGAATGATTAAACATTTTCAGCAAAGCACTTAGTAAATTTTTGCCTTATGCAAGAGACTATACTAGGTGCTACGTACATATTTACAGATTAAAAAAAAGACCTAGTTTCTGCCCTCACGGAGTATACATTCCAATGGTGGTTGGGGGGCAGGCACAGTAGAGCGAGAGATGCAAAATGTTCACAAGTAAGTATGACACAAAATAGAAAGAGATAGGAACACAGAAGAGATCCAGACAAAGTGCTCTAGGAAAATTTGAGGAAAGTAAAGATCACTTCAGCTGGGATGACTAGTGAAAACTTCTTGGAGTTAGCTGGGTAGTACTTGCCCTATGTGCTGAAAGAACGGAAGAAGGGAATACATTCTACAAACAGTCCACTAGCTGTGGATTCTGGTTTGGTTGGGCTGGGATGTAGTACATGAAATAAGGAAAGTTGAGAGCCAGAGTCTGAAGAACATTACATTCCAAGCTAAGAAGCCTGTATTTTATATTCTATCAGCAACTGGAACTACTGAAAGCTTTTGAGTAGGGAAGTGACTGGGTCATACCTGTGCATTGGAAGAACTAGTCTGGCTGTCATGTAAGGGATAAATTGTCGAGGAGAGAAATGAGAGGAAGGGAGATTGGTTTTGGAGGCCATTACAATAAACTGGTGATAGAAAGGGTAGAGAAAAGGTGGGAGAGATTATAGATACCGAATCAACAGAAGCTGGGAAGTGATTTAGGCCTCCATTTCCTCACCTGTCAAATGTGGGAGTTGAGCCAGATGCTCTAAGAAGCCCTCCAGCTCAAACATTCAGCTTTTGAACACTGTGGGTATAGGATATGGGAAAGAGTCAATGATGACTGGGGTTTTGATCATGGAAAATAGGGAAGTTGAGAGTTTGCAATGCTCTCAGAAAGGAGAAAGAGGATGAGGACTGAGAATAGGCCTTTGAATTTAGCAACTGAAAAGTCATTGCTGACTTTTGAGAGACAAGTTTCAGTAGAGCAGCCATAGATTGACAAGCAAGTGGGTGGTGAACAGGTGCAGGCTATTCTTTCTAGAAACTTAGTGGTGAAGGAGACCAGAGAAATCCTGTTTCCGAACTGGCTACTGGACATTTCTATCTTGATGTCCTGGCATTACTTCACAGTCAATATGTCTTAAAACAATACTCATCATCTGAAAAAATTCCTTTGGATTTTCCCATTTCTGAAAAATAAAATCTCCTAGTCTTATGCTCAAAACCTCATTTTTACATTTGGCTCATCCATCTCCATCGCCTCCCACATTCCAATTGGTCGCCAAGCCCTGTCAACTCTAATGCAGAAATATTGCTCTAATCTATTGTTTTCTTTTTATTTCCACTCCCACCACCCTGGTTCAGATCCTTACCACTAACCTGAATTGCTACATTAACCTGCCGCCTGGTCTCCAACTACCAGTTCTTCCTCCTCATACAGGCTGCTGCCAATGTCCCGAAGCACAGAACTGGTTGTGCTACTACCCTGCTCGAAACCCTTAAACTATTTCTCATTGCCTGCTGAATACAATCCAAACTTTCTGGCTCATCATTCAGGATCATAGCATTAAGTAGAGCTAGGTTTTGTCCCTTAGTGAGCACTGACAGCACCTGTATTTTCCCAGCAGGGAGAAAGAGCTGAGTTTGGCAATTAAAGTGACAATAAGAAGCTTACAATAGGAAGAGCAAGATGGCTCTCTTGCCCAAGTGAGCTCTTCCTGGCCTGGCCCCACCCTGGGTTGTCCTATTGACAGCAGCCTCACTGTCACTGGGCATTGGACGATTCTTTGAGCCACCATCACTAAGGCATCCTCTACCACGGGGCTTTTTTGTGGTGCTTACCCTAGGCTCCAGAATTCTTTGTTATGGTTCTGTTTGATGTCTTTAACAATCTGTAGACTCCTTGTCTTCCTAGCCTTGTCCCTCATTACTCCTCTCCATCAACTAAATTAGAATACTTAATGTCTCCTGTTATCTAGCTGGTGTCTTCCCTTTTGCATACCTCTGCTTGTGCCCCCATTTCTACCTTCTGAAATACTAACCATCTTCCAAGTCCTAATTCAATAGCATTCCCTTCATAAAGCCTTTGCTGATACTCCAAGTCACAAAACTTTCCTTTCTCTTTTGCACTTACACTCTGTTCTGCAGGAGTTATATCTTTGTTGAGTCATATACTATTATATATTTGAACATGTCATATTCCCACAGGATCCCCTCCCCACCCCCCCACGCCCCCACACACACACTGGACCTTGGGCTCTCTGAGATCAGACACCTTGTCTTATTTTAGCTTTGTTGTTGTTCAGTCATGTATGATTTTTCGTAACCCCATTTGGGGTTTTCTTGGGAAAGATACTGGAATGGTTTGCCATTTCCTTTTCCAGTTTGTTTTACAGATGAGGGAACTGAGGCAAACAGGGCTAAGTGACTTGCCCAGGATCACACAGCTAGTTAGTATCTGAGGCCAGATTTGAACTCAGGTCTTCCTGACTCTAGGTCCGGCACTCTATCCACTGTGCCACCTAGCTGCCCCATTTTATCTTTATGTTTCCTAACAACTAATAAGAGAGTGGCTGTTGAGGCTATGTAGTGCAATAGGTAGAGTGCCGAGCCTAGAGTCAGGAAGACCTGAGTTCAAATCCAGTATCAGACACTTATTAGCTATATGACTCTGGGCAAGTCACTAATTTCAACATGCTTGTTTCTGCAATTGTAAAATAGTAGTGATGATAGCACTTACCTCCCACAGTTGTTGTGAGGGTCAAATGAGGTAATGTTAGTATAGTGCTTGGTACAATGCCTGGCACATAATAAGTGCTTAATAAATGCAGTTTCCTTCCTTTCCTTCCTTCCTGTTGAATGAATGGAAGAGATTGTGGGGACCACTTAGTGCAAAGATGAAGAAAAAACTGAGCCCCAAGAGAAGTGATATGCTCAAAGAAATATAGTTAAGTAATGGCAGAATTGAGACAAGAACCTAGGTCCTGTGACTAGGGGACCTAATCCTGTACTCTTTTCAAGAGATTCCTGATGATCCAGAAATCAAGTGAGTTCTCTCCTGGGGCTACAGTGGGAAGTGCAACATAACAGAAGAAAATGGAAATTACAACCATGTCTTTCCTTAATGACAAATACAACCATGTTCATCAAACCCATCACAATGGGTGTTACCATGAGTAGGCAAGAGCACATTCTTTAACCACTGCTTGGCTTTGCAGACTGTGCATTGCAGTCATCTGTGGTCAGGATGGTGTACTCTGTCATCTCTCAGAAAAGAAATTACTTGGATCTCACTTTATTATAAAAGAAATTGCACTTGAAGCTAGTTAATCCCTTGTAAAATTTTTGTCTTCTACTGTGTTCATCTTTTTCTTACAGGAACATAACCTCTTGTGTTTTCGTTGGGTTGATACATAATCTTTTCTTCTCTGTAAACACCATTTTACAAGTAATTTTTTAAAAAATCCCTCAAAAGTGCAGTCAAACTCTTAGCAGTATTTCAGCATTCAATTTTTTTCCCCTGAAGACTTCTTTCCTCCTCTGGTTTCCCTTGGCATATAACACAGTGATTATCTGAGTTTTCTGCAAGTCATGCTTTATTCTCTGGCCTTTCCAAACTGTTTTAACATCTCTTGGATAATGATTTGCAATGCTCTTCCTAGAAGGTCGGCTGTTAGCAAATTGGATAATGGAGGGACGTGAATGAAAGCAGCACAGCCATTTCCATAATGCAGAGACAAATAGTAGGTATAATCGCAGACATATCTGTAACCACACAGAAATGTCATGGTAAGAATAAAACTAATCTCAATTGTCATGAGCATCAGCTAGGGAAGAGGTTGTTTATCTGGAAATCAAGCTGTAAATGAAAAGAGTTTGTGGGAACCTCCCTTAAAAATTGTTTTCAGGAAACACAAATTTTGGTCCAAGGTTGGGGTGGGAGGAGAGGGGAACCCACCCACAATGGGGTGAACTAAAGGATCTTGTGTAACAGTCTCTAAAATGGGCTTCTAGTGACAGCGGTGAAGGGAACAGGTAGGAGTTGACTCCTAGGGGTACCAAGAGAGGTATATTTATCTGATACCAAGAGAATAGAGCCTTACTGACCTCGTTGTGTTCTGCCATTTTCTAGGTTCAGTAGATCCATAGAACAACTTGAATGGCAGAGTATTAGAGCAGATGGAACCTGAGAGATCATTTCATGGAAGAGGACCCCAAGACCCAAGAGGTGAAGTGACTTGTCCAATTAAAATGGCAAATGAGTTCATACTCATGGTTAATAGTACCTTACATTAACATGTGTTCTGTTTGTTCATTTAGTTTTTCCACTTATTTCATTTAATTCTTATAACAATCCTGTAAGGTAGCCAGGGCATGGGATGCTTTCTCCATTTTATACATGAAAGATCTGAAGTTCACAGATGTTCTAGATGAAGGGTGGGGAACCTTTGGCCTTGAGCCCACATATGGTCCTCTAGATCTTCAAGTGCGGCCCTTTGACTGAATCTCAACCTCACAGAATAGTGTCTGACTAGACACCCCTGTTCTAGATGGAAAAGTTATCAGGAAACAATGGAGCCTAGAAATTTCATCCCGATACCCAGTATCTTCAAAAGTTGTTTTTGTTAAATAATAAAAATGAGAATGCACTGATATGAGAATTTATATTAAGTCATGGATGATTGGGTGCTTACTGGACTCTGGCTCTCCTGCTTCTTTCTGCCCCTAGCTGACATCATTGTTTTTCCCTAGCTGCTTTGGGCTCTCATGGCCACTGGGACTAGAGGAGAGACAGGGAGAGAGGAAGGAAGTGTGTACTGGAGTGAAGAGGGACAGGGAAAGGAAGGGAAGGGAGTGTGTGCTTGTGTGTGTGTGGGAGGGAAAGGGAGAGGGAAGGTCTGCAGAGGGAGAGATGGCAAGCTGGTTTTTCCTCCAAAGGCCAATACAAACCATACCCTGCTATACAGAGATACTAATTCTCCCTTGTTCTAGCTTCTTCCTTGCCCTGTACTCCCAAGTCCATAGCAGCTCCATAGGAGCTTGGGGGCTAGAAGCGATATTCTAAGTATCCCATGGAGGTCAGGGTAGCTTTTCCTTAAACGATATTGAAATCATCATCAAGTCTTAATTGGCTGTAGTGGCTCTAGCTGTTGACTTAGTTTTCTGGTGGCCAAGGAACAGCTCCTCCCTCAAGGTTCGAGGTAGGTCCTCCATGGACAACACAGAAACTGGGAAGCTTTACCTAAATGAATTAGTGTTGTATCCTTGCTCCCTTTCCTTTCCCTACTATGCCTCAAGAAACTTTTTTTTTAAATTTTCAGATGTTTTCCTAGTGTCTCATTTGGTTTCAGTTTGGGTTGGGCTTGATCTCTTGCAGAGCCCTTGACCTACCCTAGTCTACTCTGCTTTGGTATTAGATGAGGAGGCTCAGTTCCCCTTCCCTAATCTCCTACCAGCCCCTATCCCCAAAATCAGCTTCCTCAGGAAGGGAAAGTGGGCAAACTCCTTTGGGTTTTTTTGTCCTCATAGACCTTCTAAAGCTCCCTAGTGTAGGTATAGCAAATGAAGAAATCTGTCGCACTGAGGGGAGAATCCCAGGCTTGTGAGGGTAGGTTTTAGATGGGCCGCAGTGTAGCTCTAAATCCTGCTTGTCTTCCTCTCAATTCTTTGGGTGTGCACGTGAGAAAACAACTAAACAGAAAGGACAAAAAATTTGCCATTTGAAACAAGTGAATGTAGGTTAAATAGTAAATTTCTTTTCCAGTTCCTAGATTCAAAACAAACTCATCTCATGAACTTAAGCGGCTTTGCCCATGGTGTCAGCCACATAGAAGACGGTGGTGGTGACAGGAGGTCCCAGGTTTTCTGACAGTTCAGTGAGCATCCCAATGTACCTGCTCATACTTGTCTAAAGATCTGACAACATTTTTCTGGGTCTTAGTTTTCTTATCAGCCTGAGGGAAAAGTTATTGATTCCTTGTTGCTTTACTACCAGGAAGCTAAGTCAACAGCTGGAGCCATTAGTTTCCTGAGCCAATTAAGTCTTGATGATGGTTTCAATACCTTTTAAGGAAAAACTTATCTAGCCTACGTGGCCTTAGAATATTGCTCCTAATAATGAGGGAGTGGCACAATTTGGTCTATAAGGTCCCTTTCTCCTCTAACAGTATAGGATTTATTGATATAATGTTTTACCCACCTTCTTGATGACAAGTTAAAGATAATAAACAAAATGAAAGTCTTTAGGGCTCATAACATGCCAACAAAATGTTCACCAATCCTTCCTTGCTTAATCATGTCAGAAGTACAATGAAAAAACTGGTAATACATTAGTATAATAGGAAAAGCACTGGTTTTGGAATCAGGAAGACCTAGGTTCAAATCCTTTTTCTAATACTCACCAGCAGTGTGACCCTGGGCAAGTCACTTTAGCCTTTCCTAAAAGGAATCTAATGATAACTCCTACCTCATAGAATTGTTGTAAGGCTCAAATAACCCATGTGCCCTCTGGGTTCAAGTCAGGGCCTTTTCTAAAGCACAGCACACAGGGGTTCATTGCCCACCTCCTTCTTTAGTAAGACCTTCCCCAAGACCATCTCTATTCCATTTCCTGCCCCCAGGGGCTTCTCTAGGGAAAATAAGACACCTTCACCTCTTGACCAAACTCCTATATCTCTTCCTACTCCTTCCTGACTGCTCTGAGATAGGGCAAAGCATCACCATCTACAACCAGGTCGAACTTCTAGGGAAGATCTTTGCAGTCTAGATCTCCTGCCTCCCTCAATGGACCTCTCTTCAATCATTAATACTCTTCCTGGACTTTCTCCTTATTGGTTAACATCCTCTCATCCCTTTATTTTCACCCCATCTCTGTGATTCTGAACCCACAGCTGTAGATGTACTCACCACTCCCTAAGGTCTATCTGTAACAAACTGGTCCTTCCTCCCTCATTCCTCTCCATCTACTTAGTATGTATCTTGTATCTACCTAGTGGTTTACATGTTGTCACCCCCACTATAACATAAACTCTTAGTAGGCAATGACACTGGCTTTTGCCATTTTCTGTACGCCCAGTGATTTTCCATAGTGATTGGCACATAGTGAGGATTTACTTAATAAATGCTTATTGACTGACTGTTGAGTAATTCAAAAAAGAGAGACAATGTTTGTAGTATATTTTACAAAGCTTAAAGCTCCTTGTAAAAGTTTTTTGGTTTTGGGGGGGTTTTTGGACCAAATTTGTGAACAGAAGCTTTTTTTTTTTTCCAGCAAAAACAAAAACTAAAAAAACTTCTATGGTCTTAGATCATTGCCTGAAGCACTTTGAGATTAAATGATTTGTCCAGGGTCACACAGCCAGTATGAGAGTCAAAGGCAGGATTTGAACTGAGGTCTTTGATTCCAAGTCTGATCTCTATTCCCAATGTCTGACATATAAATGTTAACTATTATTTTTATTATTACTGCCCTCAGTACTGTAGAGTCTCTCTTCCATTTTTATGATCACTTTAACTGATTTGAAATATTATTGCACTAACCAATACTAACTAGCAACATTGAGCATAGAGCTCTGAAAGTGGGAGAATGTGGTTGTTCAGTTCATTTTTAAATTTTTAGATGGGATAGAGTTCTCTAAGACTATACATTGCAGAGAAGGTGCTGGATCCGTATTGGAGGAAGAAGCTTCTTTAACAGAGATTTTCCTACGTCCAAAAAAGTATACCTGTCCAGCTCCTATCCTATTCTTCTCTATAGAATGGAAAAAATAAATCCTTGACAGATGAGTAAAGGAGAAATTCAGAGTTTTCTTCACTGATCCCCTATCTGATCAGGGAATGATCTACAAAGGATTTACCTTCCTGCATCTCTGGAAAAGAGAACCTGGATTCCATTGACAGAGATGTTTTTGCAAACTGCTTTCATGCTGATAGTAGATTCAATCACATCTGGGCCATCTGACAGGCAAACACCACCTTCCGGTGAAAAGCCACAAATATCTGCATCTTTATAACCTCGGTTTCTTCCACACTGTTCTAGGATGATTGCTTTGGAAGATGAAGCAACTCCAACATGGACAGTGAACTGCTTAGGCAGGAGGAGTGGGAAGAAAAGAGAGTCAATGATAAGAAATTAAAGGTCGGATGTATTTACAAAATATTGCAGGACTTCCACACTTGTAGGTGTGAGATCCAAGATCAAAGGTACAGAACACCTCAGCCACACATACTGACAGGAAGCTTTAGTTTTATTTTAAAATCCATAGGTTGTATGATGGTGTATTGTACTTCCCTCATCGCCATGCTCACTACAAACATAAAACACAATGACCTCATTCTGTTGTTGTTTTTTTAACTAAATAAGTAATTGCTCAAATTCTGGGCTTTAATTTTAAAAGCCATTCATATTTCAAGATTTTCTTAAATGGTAGCATTTGAGAATAAATCCCTTGGTAGACTACCACAGGAAAAGCTTAGCATTTCTGTGGAGTCTTAAGTCTTTTTTTTTTTAATGAAGTTTTATTTATAGAAGTTAGTGAAAACCCAATAAAATCTTGTTGAGAATTTATGAGTTGATTATTTCTCCTCCTTGAAAAATAGTTGTCATGTCTTTAAAAGTATCTGTATATGTGTTTTTTTCCCTTAATGTTTTAGGGTTTTTTTTAAAAAAAACAATAATTTCTTGCTCCTCATTTCGCTTTTTTTCATACTAACTTTCCAAATAATTACATCTAGAGGTTACGAAACTCAGTGAGCACAAATGAAGGAGGGACAACTCCCTAACCCACACATACATACTAATTTCAGCCCCAGTTGATGACAGCCTTCTCATCTCTTGCCCCAATCTTGTAGATCACCATCTTGATATTTGATGAATTGTATTCTAAGAGAACCTAACTGTTCACAAGCAGAACTATGACAGTGTGAAGTAAGGCAAGTGATGCACTTGCCTTGGGTGTTCAGTTATTAGGAGAATAGAAAAATATATAAAGAAGGCCATGCTATTAGCATGGGGGAACAATCATTTTATCTTCTTGCTTTAGATGCAAATTTGGCTTATAATGGTGATATTCACAAGAATAAAAATATTGTTTTGCCTCATGTTTTAAGTCACATTTTTTTTCCTTTTTGAAGGGAAGGTGATGACTTATTCCTATGATTTCATCTACGAGGGGAAATACATTCACTGATGCAGACTAGCAAATTATCTGTAATTTTGTATACTGAGTTGCTGAGGGAATTGAGGGGGTAAAAAAAAGTTATCCGTGATCACACAGCTAGTATGTGTCAGAGGCTGTAACTCAGCCAGTCCTGACCCCAAAGCCAGCTCGATAGCTTTCCTTATATGAGTATTCCTCTTGAACATATTAGATTGTCATCTGGACTCAAACAGGATGCCATTTTTCTTGGGTGCTAGACGGGACATACTTTGATTATCCCATCCTTTTTCTTCTTTTTCCCCTTCTTGCTCTGATATAAAAATATTCCTGAATAAATTTTTCACGTAAGTATTTCAGCTTATACTTAAAAGTTATACACTAGAGGATCATTATAATACTACCATTTGGCGAGTTCATGGTGTCACACTGTAATATAGTAGGTTGGGCTGCCTTAGATCTTTCTGAACTTTACATATGGTGATCAGCCTAAGATAGCCCCTACTCCTGCCCCACACATACCAAATTCCACAATATAGCTAACAGTGTTCTAAAAATTAAATTCCATAAGCATTTATGGAGCACTTACTATGTGCCAAGTATTATGCTAGCTGCTAGGGATAGAAAAACAGAGACGAAACAGTCCATGTCCTTAAGGAGCTTCTATTTTCTTCAAATGGTTCCATTCTACATCAAGGTTTCAACATACTGCCACCTCATTTTACGTTAGGGTGGAAAATTAGCTGTGACATAGAAAAAACAATGATTTACTTGGGGTTGAAGGGTTTCCCAAATTTTGGAGACTTGCTCCTTTGTTTTCTTGTAAGCCACGTGCAGTTGCAGAATCTGAACCACCACATCTTTGCCCAGACCCAAATTGGAGAGTTCCTGTAAGAAAGAAACAAATTAGGAGGCTGCTGAGATGATATGGGGTTTTGCAAATGACCATTTAAAGGGTTAACCCTTGTTTAAAAAATGTAAAAGTATGGACCCGTTCTCTTTCCTCATTCTTCTGAGCACTTCTCTGAAGATTTCGATGCTGTTGACCACCCCTCTCCTTTTGGATATCCTGTTCCTTTCTCTGTTACGCTGCTTTTTTTCTGGCTCTCTTCTTACTTGGCTTACCTTCCTTCTCAGTTTTCTTTGCTAGACTGTCACCATCTCTAGCCCCCGACGTACAGGCATTCATCTTCCAGTTTTGTCCTGAGTTCCCTTCTCTTCTCTTTCTCTTCTCTCTTGGTGACTTCATCAACTCCATGAGTTCACTCATCCTTAGGCAGATGAGTCCCAAATCTATATATCTAATTCTGATTTCTCTCCTGAGTTTCAGGCTCACATTGCCACTTCCATGTCCCAGAGGTATTTCAACATCACTATACTCAAAACAAAGCTTTCCTCAAGTTCCACCCCTTCCTTACACGTCCTCTTTTCCTGTTGAGGATTCCACTAAACCCCTACTCACTCAAGTTTGCAACTTCAGTAGTCGGTGACTTTTCCCTATTGTTCCCCACCCCCAATCTAATCAATTGCCAAGTCTTGTCGATTCAACCTTCATACCAGCACTTACATCCATCCTCTTCTCTCCACTCACAAGGACACTATCTTCATTCAAAAACTTTTGTTATTGTTTTTCAGTCATCTTTGACTCTTCATGACCCCATTTGGGGGATTTTTTGGCAAAGATACTGTAGTTCTTTGCCATTTCCTTCTCTGGCTCATTTTCCAGATGAGGAAACTGAGGCAAACAGGGTTAAGACTCTTGCCCAAGGTCACACAGCTAGTAAGAGTTGGATGCCAGATTTGAACACAGGAAGATGAGTCTTCCCTGACTCCAGGTCCAGCACTTTGTCTACTTTACCATGGAGCAGCAGCAAGAAAAACAACAACTTGACCTGGCCCTTAAAGCCCCCTACAGCCATGCCCCAGCCTACCTTTGTTGTCTAATTTCCCATTCTTTTCTTCCACATACTTTATGTTCTTGCTTAACGGCTTTGTTCCCTGAAATCAACCCTCCATTTCTTGCCCCTGTGAAGTGCCTCCTCTAGGAGATAGGCAATAGCCCTCTAATGAATCTCTGAAGGAAGCCAGAGATTCTCAGTGCTTAACAAATGATGGCTGAACACAACTGTATTGTTGTTGATTCCTGAATTAACTAGATACCATCTCTCAGAAGGACAATCCTCTCCCTATACCTAAGGACATTACTGCTTTTTAAACTGTTGCCACTGTGCTGTTTTTTTTTTTTCAGGTGACCATGCCTGGAATTTGAAGACCTCTATAACTATAGGGATTTGTTCATCTGAGTGCCTTGGCCAACTGGGAACATTTTATTCCTAGTGAGTACATTGATAATTTGCCTCTGTGTCATGGAACATAAGTCACAGGAATAGGAATCCAAGGGCTGAGATCCTTGTTCTCAGTGAAAAAGGAAGGGATTGCATCTAGGGTCCCTGATGGGTCATTTTATCATGATCTCAATCTAGGGCTGGAAGGGTCTTTAGAGATTATCTACTCCAATATTCTTATTGTCCATGTGAGGAAACTGGGTCCCAGAGACAGACACTTGCCTGAGGTCACAGAGAGCAACAGTATTAGTCGGTGCCCTCACCCTGGGCCCCTGAAGGGACTGTGCTTGTAAGAGGGGGCAGCTATTTCTCCTGTCCAAACCTGAGTTTCAACTTTTTCTGGAAATGGTGCTGGACCTTTGATAAGGGCTCTTTGCATCTCCTTTGGAATTCTGCTGAGCAATTTGGGAAAGAGATGATAAGGTCAAACTTTGTTTCCTTCAAGGAGGAATTGACACTATTTCAGTCCAAGGATGAGAAGTGGTAAACAAGGCGAAGGGAAGAAATGAGATATGGAAATACATTAAATAAATGCCATGGGAATGTGGAGTCCCAATGCATAGGAGGAAAATATAACCTACCGTGTCTTTTCTTCAATTTATGGTCTGCCTTGACCCCCAGAGCTTTCTCTCCCAACTTTTCTAGAGGCATGGATGGAAGGGGTCATCAAACTCAAACTCTAAAATGACAATCAACAGTATTTCTACAACCTGGAGTTTTAAATGAAGGATTTTTTTTTCCTTCCCTTTCCCATTTTGAACCATAAATCTTTTTTTTTTCTTTCAATGATTCTTCCCCCAGCCTCCTGAGGGTGTATTTTACTGCATGACATGGAAGAAAAAGTTCCAGGTTTCCATTATGTGGCAATAACTATTTGGGTTGGAATGATAGAGGGGGAAATTATTCTTCTGGTCCAATGTGGACTTAACTTTTTAAATGACCAGGTTCAGTTGGATAGAAGGTCCAAACTGACCTGGGCCCAGTGGATGGAAGGTCTAGGTCGTCTTGACATTCTATTATTGTATTGTTTGGATGGCCAGACTGGCAAATACTTGAAAAAAATATGGAGACAGGAAGAGGGGGAGCCTGACAAGAAGAGAGAGGCAGGGAGTATAGGGGGATTTGTGAGTATTAATATTTTAAATGTCTCCAATGTGTGACAGAATATACATAAGGTCTCTTTCAATACCAGTGCTTTGAGGTACAATGTATATCATCCTTTCAGGGATATTACCAAGGGCAAGTTGATCTATCCCTTGTGATATTTCTCATCAGGTAAGGACAATTTTAATTCTCTCCTGGGATGATGGGGTTGATACTTATGCTGAATTTTCCCTGTAATTTTTCTGCTTTATTATGGTATGTGCCTTTCACGTCACCAATTTAATTGTCCTAGAGAGGTCACATAGTTATGGGTAGAAAACTTACCTTGAAGCCAGGAAGACCTGGATTCAAATCATACCTATAAAACACACTGGCTGTGTGAAACTGGGTAAGTCATTTGACTTCTCAGTGCCCTAGGCAGCTCTCCAGTAATTTTAAATTTCAGAGAAGGTGCTGACCTGAACTGGGAAGGAGGTTTCCTTGCCTGGGGGCTTCCTACACCAATAAAACTGCAGGTCTTGTTTCTATCACTATTTATTCAAGACCTGAGGTGGCCCAAACTTGAAAGACAAAACTTTTTTCAAAGTTTTAACATTCCAGGGGTAGATTTCGCCATAGTGCCTCAAAAGATATCCCTAAAAGTCAGAGTTCTGCATTTTTTCTTTCCCCAACAGTTCCAGAATCTGAGGGAGAGGAGCCTGAAATCATATGGAAAGATTTGTTCCTAGCACCTGCCATGTCGAGATGGGCATAGTTTCCATGACCTGTTGCATTCCAGGTAGTTTCTGGCCATTTTCACATGGCTACTTTAAAGGGATGGGTCCCAGCACCAAACAGTACTTAACTGGGAAATCTGCCTTTGAACGAATGATGCTTCCTGAATAACGGTTCCAATTTTCTTGTCAGCGGAAACATTGATTAGCTGTGCTCAATAAGCTATCTGACACAAGCAAGAAAACAATGCCCATGGGAAGTAAACAAACCCAGAGAACAGGGCCAGTCTTTCTCCCCCGGAGCACAGGCCGGCTGTGATTGATCATTGCATCATCTTCACTTAAGAATGCAATTCTGTTTCTTGCTTTGACAAATAAATAAAGAACAGCTCTGGCTGGTTCACAATTAGCATTTTATTTCCCACCACAGCATCCCCCCCCCGCCTCCACTCCATCCCCACCACCACCACCACCCGCTGCTGCTGCTGCCACCGCCACCACCATCACATACTCTATATAAGAATCCTCCATTTAAAACTCCAGGTTGTAGAAATGCTGCTGATTGTCATTTTAGAGTTTGAGTTTGATAACCCCTTCCATCCATGCTTCTAGAAAAGTTTGGAGAGAAAGATCTGGGGGGTCAAGGCAGACCATAAATTGAAGAAAAGACATGGTAGGTTATTTCCCCCCTATACATTAGGACTCCACATTCCTGTGGCATTTACTTAATGTATTTCCATGTCTCATTTCTTCCCTTTGCCTTGTTTACCACTCACTTCTCATTCTTCCCCCTATCCCCACCCACTGAAATTTTCATCATAAAATGGCAGTAGGAGAGCTCTGGAGCATCTCTCTACTAGACAGACACTTGAATCAACAAAGCAACAGCATCATCAATAATTATGATACTACCGTAATGGCAGCAGAAACCCTAGGAGGGGTTTTCTGCTGCTTTGATTCCATTTGGTTTATTTGTCTATCTATCCATTTCTATGATACCTAACCTCCCCCAACCCCCAACATATCACCAACTTTTCCTCCCTATAGATTGTGTAAGGTCCTATCGAGTCCTGAGGTCAGTCAATATTTGTCAACAAACATTTATTAAGTCTTTGCAATGAGCCAGACTAAACACTGGGGTTACAAAGAAAGGCAAAACCAGCCCCAATCCTCAAGAGACTACATTCTAATGGAGAAGACACTATATAAACAACACATACATACAAAATAAATAAAGTTGATGGAAGGTAATCAGCGGGGAAAGGCATTAGCAGTTAGAGGGCCTGGGAAAGGCTTCCTACAGAAGGTGGGATTGGAGATGATACTTGAAGGAAGCCAGGAAAATTAAGAGATGGGATGAGGAAGGAGAGCACTGCAGGTACTGGGAGACTGCCAGTGCAAAAGCACAGGGTCAAGAGTTAGAGTTGTGTACGAGAAAAAACAAGTAGTCCAGTGTATCTGGATTGTTGAGTATGTAGAAAGGAGTGAAGGTAAAAAGGGGGCAGGGTATGAAAAGTTTTTCAAAAAATTTTAAGTGAAAAAAATATATATATATATATTACATGTTATAGTTTTTAACATTTAGTATTTTTAAATTTTGAGTTTCAAATTCTCTCTTTCCCTCCCTCTTTTCCCACCTTGGTGAGATGGCAAGCAATTGATATAGATTATACATGTGCAGTCATTCAAAACATATTTCCATATTATTAGCCTTGTTGCTAAAGAAAATACAGGCCAAAAAAGAAAAGAAAAGAAAACAAACAAAAAAATAAGAAAATTAAATAATTTTTTAAAAGTATGCTTTGATCTGCATTCAGATTCCATCATTTCTTTTTCTGGCGGTGGATAGCATTTTTCATCATAAGTCCTTGGAAACAGTTTTGGATTATTGTATTGCTGAGAATAGCTAAGTCATTCACATTGTATTGTTGATCATTGTACAGTATTGCTGTTACTATTTATAATGTTCTCCCGGTTCTGCTCACTTCACTTTGCATTAGTTCATATAAGTCGAGTCTTAAATGATAAACAGAGAGAAATTATATCCTAGAGGTTACAGGGAGTCATCAAAGTTTACTGAGGTGGAGAGTGATGTGATCAGACTCGCTCTTTAAGAAAACCACTTTAACAGATGAGGTAAATGGACTGAAGTGGGAAGAGACTTAAGGCATGGAAATCAATAGAAGACTACTGCAATAGCCCAAGCAAGAAGTGGAAAAAAAGACCTGTACAGGGGGATGGGAGAAGGGTAGAGAGAGAAAGTCCGTATGAGGGATGTTGTGAAGATAGCAATGATAAGATTTGGTGACAGATTGGATATGTTAGGTGAGTGAGAATGAGGAATCAAGGATGACAGTGAGGTTGCTGTCCTGTGACACTGGGGAGCTGGTGGTGTTATCAACAGTAGTAGAGACTTTGGGGAGAAAGAGGGCTTGTGAGGAACACATAAATGAGTTCTGTATTGGACATCTTAAGTTTGAGGTGCCTATAGGACAGCTAGTTCAAGATGTGCAATAGGCAACTGGAGATGAAGGATAGGACCTCTGGAAAGAAAGTAGGGCTAGATATATAGATCTCAGAATCACCTGCATAGAGATGGTAATTGAACCCACGGGAGCTGATGAGACATGGCATAGAGTAAAAAGAAAGGGGATCTCAGAACAGAATGTTGGGAGATATCCACAGCTATTGGGCTAGTGCCAGAACCATAACTAAAGTCAGAGTGGGAAATTTAATGGTCCCCCAAGAGTGTCTCATCTTGAGGGTGTTTCCTTCTTTGCTTGTCCCCTTTCTACAGGGTCATACTCCAGGTAAACCTAATCCTTCACAATTTGCTTCAATTGTAGAATATGCTGGTTATGGCTGTGAGTTGAAAGTTTAGAAGATTTTTTTTAGAGAGGGGAAAAAGAATAAGCAGGATAGTAGTACAGGGTTTTCTTTATGGAGTGGGAAAATGAATAAGTAACTTCACTCGTTCTGAAAAAAAAATACGATGACAAGGAGAGATTTATGTAGGCATCTAGGTGCCTAATCTGTCATTTTTCATTTATTCTGAAATCTTCATTAATCTTCAAGATTCTCATCCTATTTACTAAAAAATGGCAACAGAATCTATCAATGAAATTAATTGAAATCTGATTCTTCTAGAATTTTTCTGGTCTCTTAAGAATTTCTTCAGGGGCAGTGAGGTGGAGCAGTGGATAGAGCACCGGCTCTGGA
The DNA here is from genome assembly GCF_900497805.2 of Vombatus ursinus. Taxonomy (NCBI): domain Eukaryota; kingdom Metazoa; phylum Chordata; class Mammalia; order Diprotodontia; family Vombatidae; genus Vombatus; species Vombatus ursinus. The sequence goes on along the minus strand of NW_020948983.1, from coordinate 42,053,713 downwards.
GTCAGGAATACTTGAGTTCAAATCCAGCCTCAGACACTCAACACTTACTAGCTGTTTGACCCTGGGCAAGTCACCTAACCCCATTGCCTAGCCAAAAAAAAGAAAAAAGAAAAAGAAAGAAATGAAGAATTTCTTCACATTCTTGAAAAGTTCTGGTTAGACTGACACAATATAGTGAGTATTCTTCTGTATCCAGATATATTTCTTAGGAAAAGACAGGAAGAAAGAGGTGCTTCAATGGTGATTGAAAGTTGGTTACACTAAGAATATCCTTTATTTTCAAGGTGTACATTTGGAACCTTAGATTCCAGTAAAGAGAGACAGACTGTTGCTTTGCATCCCTCAACCCCCTTCAGTTTGGAGATACATTAGGGAACTAGATAGCTTTGAAAGACTAGCCTACAGAAAAGAGAAAAAAAAAAAAACATAAGACAGGAGGTTGTGAGGTGGATAGAATACAGTACTGGATTCTGACTAGTTCTATTCACTCCCATCCCAGACAGCAGCAAATAGCCAACAATTTGTTTTAACACTTGTTTCCAAATGCAAGGACAAAGGGCTTTCCATTTGGAGTAGCTTATGCCATCAGTATTATTGCTATTTTAAGAAAAAAAAGGGTTTTTTTGTGTGTATACACATGCTTATGTATGCTTGTGTACTGGGAGAAGATACAAAAGAAGGGAAAAAAATCTTTTCTAGATGTTCTCTTCTAACAATGGAGAAGAGAAATTGCAAGGAGAGAAACATACTGGTTAATACAGTATACCCACATTACTGTATTGATTTCCATTTGAGAGGAAAGAAGATCTGGGTTCAATGTTTGATGCTTCTTAGCTGTGGGACTATGGACAGGTTACTTAAATCTAATGAGCCTCAGTTTTCCATCAGTAGGAATAATAATAATCATACTTGTCCTATCTAACTCACAGGGTAGAAGTGAGGAAAATGTTTATAAATGCTTAAACCACTACAAAGATATAAACTCTTGTTATTATGTATTGCCTTTAACTAGTCTCTAATTGTTTCATTACACATTTTGTCTTCTAATTAGATCATATGATAGTATATTACAGCATCTATAAATACAAACCAGTACAGTGCTGGGTACATAACTCAACAGATGCCTGCCATTCAGATAGTGATGACATTAGTTCTATGTGGGTGGTCATCCTTTGACACTTTTCCTAACTATATCTTCTACCCCTGAGAATGAAATCCTGCCAATCTCAGAGGAGCTCTGCTTAGAATATGCCAACCTCAAATTTTACAGCATTCACTCTTGGCATTAGACCCATGGAAAATGTTCATGCTGTAGGTTCTGACTGTATTACTGCTTGATTCTTTAAGGAGTGAGGTAAATGAAAGCAGTGGATGATTGGGTGGCACAGTGACTAGAGCACCAGGCCTGGAGTCAGGAGGACTCATCTTCTTGAGTTCAAATATGGCCTCAATCACTTACTAGCTATGTGACCCTGGGCAAGTCACTTTACCCTGGTTGCCTCAGTTTCCTCATCTGTAAAATGACCTGGAGAAGGAAATGGCAAACCACTCCAGGATCTTTGTGAAGAAAACCCCAAATGGGGTCATGAAGAGTTGGACACAACTGAAAATGACTGAACAACAAAAACGAAAGAGGATTAACCTTTTAATCCTAACCCCAGGATTAACATGGATACTCAGTTAATACTCTTGGCTCTATTACTGACTAGCTGTATGTATACTGGGCAAATCACTGCATCTCTCCAGTTCTCAGTTTCTTCACTTGTAAAATGAGTGCATAGGCATCTTGAGCAAGAAACTGATGATCATTTGCCATCATTGCTGCCCACTGAAGACATGGGATGCAGAAGAAAAAAATAGAATTGGGATGTGAACAGCTGGCTAGGAGATGGTGTTTGGGAATGCTTTTAAATATAGGAATGACAGACTTCTGATCAGAGATGATCTTACAAGGGATAGCAAAAATAATTTATCTGGTATCTTTCACAGTTAAGGCTTTAAATTGAAAAGGAAAGGGGAGAGACAGAAGAAATCTATATCAGCCAAGGAATAGGGGTGTGGAACCTGTGGCTTTGAGGCTTTTGTGGCTTTCTAGGTCCTCGGGTGTGGCCTTTTGACTGAGTCCAAGTTTTACAGAACAAATCCTTTTATTAAGGGGATTTGTTCTGTGAAGTTTGGATTCAGTCAAAGGGCCACACTTGAGGACCTAGAGGGCCACATGTGGCCTTGAGGCTGAGAGTTCCCCACCCCTGTACAGTTACAGTGTAGTTCAAATCCTGGCCACTAAATGGCAGTGAAGACAGCATCGGGCGTGGAGGCAGGAAGACCTGGGTTCAGATTCAGCCTCAGACCTTACTAGCTTTGTGGCCCTGGTCAAGTCACTTAACTCTGTTTGCCACAGTTTTCTCATTTGTAAAATGAACTGGAGAAGGAAATAGCAAAATCACTCCAGTCTCTTTGCCAAGAAACCCCCAATGGGGTCACAAAGAGTCAGACACGACTGAAATGACTGAACAACAAAAAAATATGTAAAATGCTTTGCAAGCCATAAAGTACAATGTAAATGTTAACTATTATCTTTTTTTACACAAGCAGGAATGTTACTTGTATTTTGTTTTTTCCAATTATGTGTAAAGAGAGTTTTCAACATTCATTTTTGTAAAATTTTGAGTTCCAAATTTTTCTCCCTCCCTCCCCTGCCCCTCCCCAAGACAGCAAGCAATCTGATATAGGTTATACACATACAATCATGTTGAATATATTTCCACAGTAATCATGTTGTGAAAGAAGAATCAGAACAAAAGGGAAAAACACGAGAAAGAAAAAACAAAAAAAGTAAAAATGGTGTGCTTCTATCTGCATTCATACTCCATAGCTCTTTTTTTGGATGCGTATAGCATTTTCCATCGTGAGTCTTTGGAAATTGTCTTGGATCATTGTATTGCTAAGAACAGCTAAGTTTATCATTGTTAATCTTCGCACAATGTTCTCCTGGTCTGCTCACTTCACTTAGTATCAGTCCATGTGAGTCTGTCCATATTTTTCTGAAGTCCGCATGCTCACCATTTCATATAGAACAATAATATTCCATTACATTCATATATCCCAACTTGTTCAGCTATTCCCCAGTAGATGGGCATCTCCTCAGTTTCCAATTCTTTGCCACCACAAAAAGAGCTACTATAAATATTTTTGTACATGTGGGTCATTTCCCCTTTTTTATGATTTCTTTAGCATACAGACCTAGTAGTGGTATTGCTGCATCAAAGGGGATGCACAGTTTTATAGCCCTTTGGGCATATTAACTATTATTATTAATAAGACTAGCAGAAGTTCGTAGGAACCAATATCCATGAAAACAACCAGAAATAAAACCTATAACTTTGAATGCCTATACACAAATGCATAAAATATAAAAACTAAGCAAGATAAACTAGAGATCCTAATATAAGGAACCAATTTTGAATTCATGTAGATATCAATTTAAAGTATTGGAATGAAACCTTTGATTACAATATAGTTCTCCAACGAGTTTTATTCAAAAGAAAAAGTATAGGTAGGGAGTGGTGTAACTAGTAACATATATATGGATATATATTTATTAAGAGTCTATTAGGGATGTATCTCTCTCCATATATATGTATACACACACACACACACACACATATAATAATCATGTAAGGAAATCCAGGAGAGTTAGAGAGAGGAAGCATGGTGTACATATTTGGTAGAAGGACAATGAAGGCTGAAATGGAAGTGATAATATTATCAGAGATTACAGGCCAGGAAAAGGAAATAGATAGGGAGTTTGGGAAAGAGATCACAAGTCTAGTACAAGGCTAAGCTAGGGTAGCAGTGGATATTTAAAATATCCAAGCAGCTACTAAATCTCTCTGTCTCTTTGTCTCTTCCTCTCTGTGTCTCTGTCTCTCTGTCTTCTTCCCCCCACCCCTGTCTTGCCCTGCTGTGTCTCCCCCTTCAAAATTTGCCTCTATTATAATATCCTCCTTCAAAAGGTCAACAAACCAACAGAGGAAAAGCTACATCTGACTTTCACTAACATAGAGAAGCTGGTTATTGGGTTCACAAGGATTGGAATCTCAGGAGAAAGAGTAGTCTGTAGCCTGGAGTTTGTGATAGAAAAGGAAATTCAGGGAGAAAAGATTTTAGAGGGTACAGAGAAATACTAAGTAGGAGCCCATGGCCGATGTTTCTGAAGATGTGGTGTAAATTGAAACAAAGGCAGATAACGGTAATTATAAAACAGTACTCTAAGTATAGGCAGGATGGATAAATCTTTTATTTTTTTTTAAGGCAATCGGGGTTAAGTGACTTGCCCAAGGTCACACAGCTAGTGAGTACCATGTGTCTGAGGCTGGATTTGAACTCAGGTCCTCCTGATTCCAGGGGCAATGCTCTATCCTATGCTCTAGCTGCCCCCGGGATGGATAAATCTTAAAGTGAGCCAGGATTGGCAAGGATAGCTAAGAACAGCAAGGGGTGTTGTTGTTGTTGTTGGGTTTTTTTTTTGTTTGTTTGTTTTAAGCTACATTGGGGAAAAAGAAGAGGGTTCGATAAGGGGTAAGACTGCTGCTCAGGGTGAATGGGCAATAACTGATAACAAAGAGGAAGCAATGATATTCTCTTCTTTATTTACTTGTTTTTTTTTTCTATCAAGAAGAATGATTTTTCAGACTGGAAAAGGATATAGCAAAATGGCTAATAGAGAATTCATACAAAAGATAAATAAGGAGATTGTAATAAAACTTAAAGCTGCCTTCAGTAAGTGAAAACAATCTGGCCCAGATGAACTACATACTCAACTTCTGAAAGAACTGGTGGATGTAATTGCTAAGTGACTCTCAATGAGGTCAAAAAGTTTGTTGAGAATGGGAGGGATACCACAGGATGGCCGATGGGTAAAATGTCCTAATAAGAGAATGGAATCTCCCAGGGAACTTGACTTTTATTTCTGGCAAATTTCTAGAATGCATTATTATTAAAGAGGTGGCTAGTAATCATCTAGAAAAGGAAATGATGGTCATAAAAAGCCCAATACATAAAAATCAGGCCATACAGGTCTACTTTTTTTTTTCTTTTTTTTTGCTGGAGCTTATTATGGCTTATTCATGGTCATCCTTCCAAAGTTATATTCACAAGTCCATTTAGTTTTGACCCTGCAGGTGTTATGTCCCAATAAACAAATAACCTCTCTATAAAGTCTATCACCTGAAAATAGTGAAGTAAAATAATAATAACTAACAATTACATAGCACTTTAAGATTTGCAAAGAACTTTACCTGTGTAATATCATTTGATACCAAACCACCTAGATTAATGATTATTACTGATAGTACTAGTCAATTTTCACTTTTTAACTTGCTCTTTGCTAACAAAAAGAGTATTGTAAGTTAGCAGAATGATGCCATTGTTTTCCATTATACTTGATGAGTTTTATTGTGTTTTAATGTTATCATTATTTACATTTTTGTATTTATATATTTTATTTTTATTCTTTATTCATTTTTTCTTTATCTTTATTCTTTATTTCTATTCTTATTGTTCTATTTTCTTCAATTCTTTTCACTTTATACAAATCTTCAGATCGTTTTCTAAATTCTTCATATTTGTAATTTCTTATACTGTTATTCCATTCCATTCAAATATCATGGTTTGTTTAGCTGTATCCCAGTCATTAGGCACGTATTTTTTTTCCTAGCTTTTTGTTGTCACAGATAATGATGTTATAAATACTTTTGTTCATATGAGTCTTCTTTTCACTAACCTCCTTGGGGTATAATCCCAGTAGTGGGATTTCTGGGTCATTGAGTATGAACAGTTTAGTAATTTTTCTTATATAATTCCAAATTATGTTCAAGAACAATTGAACCATCAACTCTACCAGCAGTGAATGCCTTTTTTTCCCCACAGCCTCTCCAACACTGAATTTTCCCATATTTTATAATTTTTTTGTGCTAATTTCATGGGTGTGACTTATAAATAACCTCAGGGCTGTTTTTATTATAATTTGTATTTCTACTTCTTAGAGACTTTGAACAATTTTTCAAATGGTTGTTGAAAGTTATAATAAGAAGCACATTCTTATAGTACTTTAAGATTTGCAAAATTCTAAAATCAGCTAGGTGGTATAGCAGGTAAAACATTGGACCTGGAGTCAGGAAGACTCAAGTTCCAAATCTACTTCCAACATTTATTATCTATATGACCCTGGACATGACTCTTAACCTCTCAGTCTCAGTTTCTTCATCTGTAAAATTGGAATAGTACTTACTTCACAGGGTTATTGTGAAAACTACATGAAATAACATATGGTAATAACTTTGCAAACTTTAAAGTATATAAATGCTGGTTATTATTATTTTACATACATTATCTTATTTCATCCTCAGAAGAGCCTGAGGAGGTAGATGCTGTAATCTTCCCTACCATTTGACAGTCTCCTTTTGCATATCGTCCTCCCCTCCTTAGAGTGTAAACTCCTTCAGGTCAGGAACTGTCTTTTTCTTATTTGTATCCTCAGAGCTTAGCTCAGTGCCTGGCACAGAGTAGGTGCTTAATGCATGTTTATCTAATTGAATTAAAGACAACTAGGAAAGGTTTTGTTTTTTTTTTTTCAGAGCAAAGACTTTAGCTAAACTTGAAGGAAGCCAAGGGATCTAGGAGGCAGAGATGAGGAGGGAGAGGGTGCCCAAATTCCAGGAGTTGGGGACAGCTAATGAAAATTCAGGAAATGAGGATGAGCATCAAGTATGACGAACAGCAAGGAGGGTAATGTCACAGAGTACGTGGAAGTGAATGTGCAAGAGTATCAGTAAGAAATCTGGAAAGGCAGAGGGTGGCAGGGTAGAAAGGACTTTAGAAGCCACACAGAAGAATTTACATTTGATCCTGGAGGTAATAGCGAGTCACTGGAGTCAACTGAATGGAGAGGGGTGAAATAGTTGGACCTGCATTTTGGAAAGATGAATTTGACAGAAGAATGGAGGATGGATTGGAGTGGGGAGAGGCTTGAGGGAGGGAGACCAACCAGCAGGCTATTGTAATAGCACAGGTATAAGGGAAGTTTCACTATTAGAGGAGAGAAGGGGGCATATACAAGAGATCTTATGAAGGTAGAAATGACAGGATTTGACAACTGATTGGATATGGTATGATTGTGTGCATGTGTGAGATAGTGAGAGAAAGAGTTGATTATGACACTTAGATTTCTAATCTGGGTGTCTCTCTGTTCACTCATTATGTATCTTTTGGTGATTCATCTTCCATATCACAACTCTTAACTGTGCAAGTACCCCAAGGCTTTGTCCTGAATTCTTTTATCTTCTTTCTCTTCACTCTTATTTGGTGACTTCATCAACTCTCATGGTTCAATTATTATCTCTATGCAGATGAACCCCAAATTCATAAATCTAGCTTCAATATCTCTCCTCAACTCCAGTCATGAACTTACCACTGTTTATTGGATATTTCAAATTGGATGCCCATTAGACATCTTAAATTCAGTATGTCCAAAACTGTACTCGTTATCTTTCTTCCCAGATACACCTCTTTTCTAAACATGCCTATGTCTATCAAGGGAACCAATATCCTTCCAGTCATCAAGGTTCACAAACTTGTCATTACTCTTGATTTCTCAGGAACTATTTCATTCTTGTTTCTGTACCTCCTAGCACACAGCAAGCAATTACCTAGGTGGTCCTGGACATTACACTGAACCTCTCTCAGCCTTGATTGACTTCTTGATTGATTGAAAATCAAGATTAATTCTGCATTCTCATACCTAACATATCCAATTGTTTGTCAAATCTTGCCATTTCTACTTCCACAATACCTCTTGCAAGTATCCCTTTCTCTCTATTCACACAGCCTCAGCCCTAGGTCAAGCCTCATTTCTTTTGTCTGAACTACTTCAATAGTCTCCTAATTGGTCTTCCTCCATTTAGCTGCCAAAGTGATTTTCCTAAAGTGCAGATATGATCATGTCACTCTCCTGTCTGCTCAATAAATCCCAGTGGTTCTCTATTGCCTTAAGATCAAATAGAAGCTCCATTATTTTGCTTTCAAAGCCTTTCTAATCTGGCCCTGACTTACACTCTATAGTCTAACTAAACTGACTTTCCTGATGTTCCTCACATACAGCACTTCACCTCCCTTTGTATTGGTCCTTTGCTTTGAATGCACTCCCACCTCATCCCTACATGTTAGAATGCCTTGTTTCTTTAAAAAGCCTAAGGTTCACATTCAGAATGAAGCCTTTCCTGATACTCTCTATTTGTTTATGTAAACATTGTCTCCTCCACTAGAATATAAACTCCTTACTTACTAGCTGTGTGACCCTGGGCAAGTCACTTAACCCCAATTGCCTAAAAAAAAAAAAAAAGATGTAACTAGAATATCAGCTCCTTCAGAGAAAGAAATGTTTTTGGTCTTTGTATCCCCAAAACCTAGAAAAGAAATTTGGCATATGGTGTTGTTGTTGTTATTGTTGTGGGTTGTTTTAGTCATGTCTGACTCTTCATGAAGCCATTTGGGGTTTTCTTGGCAAAGATACTAGAATAGTTTTGCCATTTCCTTCTCCTGGTCATTTTTACAGATGAGGAAACTTAGGCAAATAGGGTCAGGTGACTTACCCAGGGCCACCCAGTTAATAAGCTTCTGAGGCTAGATTTGAACTCAGGTCTTCCTGACTCTAGGTCTGGTGCTCTATTCACTATGTCACTCAGCTAATATATGCTTCTTGGTCGACTAATTGAAAATTGATCATTTTGCTTCTTTTTTTTTCTTTTACTATGTTTAACTTCTTCTTGTCTTTTGCTTTAGAAATGCTAGCTCTAGCTAGTGTTTTTAGCACCACATGAAAAAGAAGAAGAAGAAGAAGAAGAAGAAGAAGAAGAAGAAGAAGAAGACAACTTAATGCATAATTTTATTTGGAAAGTTTCTAGTATTTTTCTGTTACAAATTATACTTGCTACTGAAGTTAAATAAATACTTTAAAAATGAAATTAAGGAACATTCTCTTATTTCTTTATTATTTTTTTTTGTTTAAGCCTTGTTCTGCACCTATTAATATAAACATGTGAATTTTCTTGATGAATTTGTTTGATGAATTGTAAGTTTTCCTATTGTTGAACCATCCTTGCAATCCTGATATAACTCCAGCCTGTAATAGTGAGTAATTTTTTCGATATGTTTCTTTATTCCCTTTGATTATATTTTATTCAAAATTTTAGCATCAATATTTATTAGTGATGTTGATCTATAGATTTCTTTCTTTGTCTTCTCTCTCCCTGGTTTTGGTATCAGGACCATGTATGTCTCATAGAAGAAGGTTGATAAGGAAGGTATTTCCTTTTCTTGTTCTTTGAAAAGCCAGTTTATGTAGCACAGGGATTTTTTTTTTTAATGAAAGAATTTACTTGTGAATCTACCTGAGTCTATTGAGGTTTGCTTTGCTTCATTTTCCTTTGAAAGTTCACTTTTGACTTACTCTGTTTTGCTCTTAAAGTACGAGTTGTTTAGATACTCTTTCCTGTTGTGCTTGACACATAGTAAATACTTAAACAATTCTTGTTTACTGACAGTTTGGGTAGTTTACATTTTGGCAGATATTTATTGATTTCACTTAAATTTTCCATTTTCTTGGTAGATAAAAAAATATAATATTTTGGGATGATTTTTTAAAAAGTCTATTTGTTATGAATTCTCCTCATTTTTTTAATACATAAATATTGACCTTCTTTTACCCCAGTTTTTTTTAAATCAAAATAGCTAATGGTTATCAAATTTGTTGGTCTTTCTAAAAGTGCTTTTTTGCTAATTAAATAGTTGCTTAGGATTTAATTTAATTTCAGCTTTTGTGATTATTTTATGTTGATTTTCTAGTTTTTATTTTGTTTCATGTCATATTCCTTAGTTTTTACTTTCTTTTATGTCTATGTGTTAGGATACTGAAATTTTGCTCTGCATCCTAGAAATTCTACTGTTTTCTGATTGTTATTTTCATATAATTATTATGGTTTCTATAATTTTTACTTTGACCAATATATTTTAGATTCCACTTTAGTCTGTTCTTTGATTCATATTTTCATTATTTATTATATTTTTTTACTGAGCCATGGTCTATAAATAGAGATATCATTTCATAGAGGATAGGGTGCTGGTCTTGCAGTTAGGAAAACTTGGCTTAAAATCCTGCCTTGGCCATTAACAATGTGACCCTGATCAATTTACATAATCCCCACCTTCCTTAGACATTTCCCTAAGATTGTCATTGACTTAATGTAATGTAATGTAATGTAATGTAATGTAATGTAATGTAATGTAGTGATAGAGAAAGTTTACTGGGAGTTTCCTATATTTGTGTGTGGCATGCAAATGGTTCGTTACATTTTTCTGCATTTATTTACAAATTTTCTATAGCCTGGCATGTGATATTTTATAAAGCTTCCATTGATGCTGAAATGTAAGGATATACTTTGAGATTCCCATTTAATAATCACTATAGGTCATTTTATCTAATTTTCCCAAAATTCTACTTAGATCCACAATTTTCTTCTTTATCTTTATTTAAACCTGAAAGAAGTAAATGAAAGTAACCTACAATTATTGCCTTGCTATCTATATCTTTTTTGCAACTCACTTAGCTTTTCTTTGATAGTTTTAATACCTATCATGCCTTTAACCACAAAGCATAATTCAGTTTTGGAAACTCTTCTTAACTCTGATTTTCTCAAAAGGAATGCTTGGAAGTCATTTGATATGTTAAACATCAGTGCTTTTTGTTGTATGGATGTGCTCAACTTTGCAGGATTAGTGCAAACTGATTTCCTTTTCTTTTAAAAGTATACAATATTGTAGCCTCTTCCATTTCTCCTTGTCAATGATTAATCTCATGATAAAATAGCATTTCTTGGTAAATGAACTATCTCTTGGTTGCTTGAAATACTTTCCTTTGAACATTAAGCTCCAGAACTTCCAGGAATTGAGGATAGCTAATGAAAAAGGAATAAGGAGGAGCATCAAGTATGAGGGATAGCAAGAAGGTCAATGTCACTAGATCACAGAGTTATGTGGAAGGGAATATGTAGATGTATCTGTAAAAAGTCTGAAAGGTAGGAGGGGGACAAGTTGTGAACGACTTTAGAAGCCAAATAGAAGATTTTAAATTTAATCCTGGAGATAAGAGGGAGTTACTGGAGCTGAATGAATAGAGACAGGTGATGTGGTCAGACCTGAATTTCTACATTTCTAGCAACTATATTTCTGGGTGAGTTAAACCAAGGGTTTCTTTCTGCTAGCATTTCATGATCTATCAAGCTACCCTTTACCCTCTGATTCTAATGCTTGCAGGCAATTTCTCATACACCTTCTGAAATTTCATAGTCAGGGATTTTGTTTGATCATGTTTATCTGTTAAGCCAATAATTCTTACATTACTTTACTGTGCTCCATCTTCAAGGTCTTTGAAACTTCACATCTTCTGACAATTCTGCCGACTCTGGGTTTTGTTCTAATATCTCTTAATACATTTATCTGGTTTTGAGTTCTTTGTCTTCCATTCATTTCTAAAGCTGTCCACTTCCTTGTTAAAATTTGTAAACTTCTGTTAAAAAACATCAACTTTCTTGTCTTCTTTTAAATATTATTTTATTTTTTCAATTATCAAATTCCTCCTTTTTTCAATTTTTTAAATGAACAAATTCTTTCTTTTTTTTCATCTCACATCCCTTCACCTACTAAAAAGAAAGAGAAAAAAAGAAAAGAAAGAAGGAAAAAGGAGCCATTATGTTACATAAGCACAGTCAAAGCATAGCAAAACATATTTCCACATTGGTCACATTTCATCTTCTTTAAGGACTTTACTTTCCCTTCTTTTTTTTTTCTCCCATTCTTTTCAACAATTGTGAGGGTTTTGTGATGGTTTCATTCTAATTTATGATGATCTATTTATAGTTGTTACAATGTTATTTCCTTCTTTTTCTTGAGTTTTTTTTCTCCTTTCATTCCTTTATCCCACCAAATTTCTTCATTGTATTAAGAACTCTTTTTGGTTTATTATTTCTTTGATCCCTTTGTTGTTTTTCCCCTGGGGTTTTCCTTGTGAAGATTTCTTTCCTTTTCATTTCCATATTTTTTCTGTTGTTATTTTGCTTTGTTTCATTTATTTCTTGATGTTTTAAAGTGATGAAGGGGAGCTAGGCTTAGACACATTCAGATATCTTGCAGAAGCCCATTTCCAATGTTCTTTCCATCACCTAATGCTAATTCTTAGACTATTTTTCAATAAATTTAGCACTATGGATTGAAGTAATGCACAAAGCAACTCATGCATACAGTCTATGTTTTGTAAAAACTCCTAGAGTAGATGCATGTTATGAGAGTCCAAGCAGGTGGGGAGAGGGGAGAAAGAATTAGAATAGGGGCAAAAGAGACAGATCAAGACATGCCTGAAATAAGAATACATTACTGTGCTAAGAATCAAGGCTAAATTATAGGTCATGCTCCAGTATATTTATGTAGTTTATGGTTTGTGACACCTTTATTGGACCAACAGTAGTGTGTTAGTATGCTTGTCATTCTACCATACTAGCAATATTGACTATGTCTATCTTGCATCATTCTTGCCAATATGATGTATTTAAAGTGAAACTCCAAAGTTGTTTTAATTTCCATTTCTTTTTTTCTCTCTGTATAGATTGACAACTTGTGTGTAATCTGAAATTGTAGGAATTTGTCTGAAATACTGAGAATTTATTGAAGATTTAAGTGACTTGATTCCAGAGCTGATATCTTAGACTTGAATTAAGGTCTACTTGACTCCAAGGCTAACTGCCCTGCTACTACACTAGACTACCTCATGCCTCTTATTAGTAGTATTGCTTTATATTATTTTTGGTAATTTACATTTATTCTTTCAATAATTGTTCATCAGTTTTGATCACTTAATAATTAGCAACTATATCTTGGTATTATATATTTATGTCAAGACCCTATGTATTTGAATATTAAAATTGATCAGAGTGATTTGATGTGAAGAAAGTTTATATTCTGCATTGTTTTTATTTATGCAAAATCTTTTACATTTTATCTAATTCTAGCACAATGATAAGGTTAGGTCACAGGGGTTGGGAATTTGCACCCATCCCTGTTTTTTACTTACCCTTGTGATTTGCCTATATTCAGCTCCAGTAGGCACTCCATTCTTACAGCTATGGGCACATGTCCCTACCCCAGACACTTTGGGGGCAATTCTATTTTTGGCTCTGGTAAAAGGTCCCTCCCAGAAAGGGGGGAAAGTAAAAAAAGGCAGCCAGAATACAAATATGAATCATGCATAGATTTGTATGGAACTCATGTATGGAATCATGTATGTTTTATTCCCACACAGAAAAAAGCATGCTAAGCAATAAATAATCATATAGTTACTGTAACAGAATCTAGTGACTTATTATTGCTCATATAGTCAATGAGAGGCTAATATTCATACTTCATTTGAGATATTTGCAAATAGTTTCTTTACAAGGATTATTTATTAGCCATTTTACACATTCACCCCCATTGCACAATGTATACAATGTCCTAGCAATACCCCATGGGCTCTTTATTTCCAGTGGCCTTTCTCTCTGTGGGCAACTCTTTCCCCATCAGCCTGTCTATTGATGCAATAGTTACTCTAGCTGACCTTGTCCTGATGCTTGGATGCCCAGGAAAAAGAAGGTGTCAGTTGTCTTTTGAGTTCTCATAAGGAGATTTGTATCACAGGAAAGAAGACACAAACAGGAACAGGTTTGCAATGAAGGAGAGGGACTGTAGACTCCACCCACCCCACCCATCCAACCTAACTCTGTACATAGCTCAGAGAGGCATTGTTACACTTTGAAAGCATCAGGAAGAAGAGAACTAAGGGGAAGGAATTGTGTGGCTCTAGTACATCCACAGCCTTTCTTGCTTGGTTGTCAGTTTAAAGACCTTTAATCACCACTCAGTATGACCCTTAGAATCGTCATGGCTGACATGCTCTGAAATAGGAGGGTAAGAAGGGTCCCTAGTACACATATCCGCTCTAGGCTTCCATGCGATTGCCTTAATGGGACTCTACATAATCAAAATCAGAATTACCTATTATACTATATACATTCATACATACACACTTATATGTATATATTTACATATTTATACACATACACAGAAGACATATTGAAGGAATGTTGATGTCATTTAACCTTTCCTGCCATTTATCACTTATCTCATACATTGAACAAATGTCAGAAAGAAGAAAAAAAGGTATTAAGACAAAAAGCCTAGAACAAGGACGTTCAACCTTCTAGGTTCTTACCCATTAGATAATTTTTACTTCCTCTATTTCTTGATTTTATTTATTTATTTATTTATTTATTTTTTTGACGAGGCAAAGGAGTTAAGTGACTTGCCCAAGGTCACACAGTTAGTGAATATCATGTGGCTGAGGCCGGATTTGAACTCAGGTCCTCCTGACTCCAGGGCTGGTACTCTATCCACTGCATCACTTAGCTGCCCCCTATTTCTTGATTTAAAAAATCTTGGCATTACCCTTTTAAATAGTTTTTTCCTTGGATGATGAGGAAGATAAGAATTTTAAGTTTTATTTTTCATTTGGGATTCTATCCCCCACATACTCTTACCATTTATCTAAATTGATAGCATGTAACTGTCTGTAGATGACATCCCAGCGCTCAGGGCTGAATATCACTAGTCTAGAAAGTTGACCAAATCCAACTAAAAATCTTTATTAAGTGCCTACTATTAGGTGCCTCTATTAGGAATGCCAGGAAATCCTCAAATTATTTTTGTCCTGGGTGTCTAGGGGATATTGGTAATAGATTATCAACTATATTGTCTCAAGCATTGGATCCTTTCCTTTCCTTTTCTTATTGGAAAGTATTGTTCTTATCATTCATTTGTTATATCTCTCCATTTTTTCTCCCCTAGATATCATCATCATCATCACCATTTTCATATTTATAAATCACTCTAAGGTTTGCAAGGCACTTTATATAGTTCTCTCAGTTGATAACTCCTAACAGTTCTATAGGTAGGTGCTATTATTATTACCCCTATTTTACAGATGAGGAAACTGAAACCAGAAGAGGGAGTATCTGAGGCAGAATTCAAGCTCAGGTCTTTGAGACTCCCATCTCTTTATTCATTGTGTTATCTAAATTTCGATTTCTTTGTAGCAAGACTGGAAGCTACTCTACAGTAGGATTCCTTAGTGGATTTTAATTTCCACATTTACACAACTTAATATCTTATTGGGGTTTGGTTAGAGGGCAGCTTTTGTCCTACTGTGAAAGGAGCTGTGGCACTTCTCAATTATTAATAGCAAGCTAGAGATTAAAACAAGTAATGAAGGAAGAAGCATCCCAAAATCAATAATGAAAGGAAATTAAATCTTTGGAATAATATAATGAAATCAAAGCAAATGTGAAAGACAGATTAAAATATTGGCTCCTTCAGTGCTTTCTTCAGACTAGGTTAAGGTGAAATAGCTGGGAAGACTAAAGGGTGACTCCCAGAAGACTCTCAGTGACACATCATTAGATGTACTTTTACATTAGGCAGTATGGATAAGGGAACACTGTGTCCTCTTCTGAACATTCCTCTACTCATTACAATCATGAGTCATCCACCACAACCTCACTTGGTACTAACAGTCTCCTCCAGCCTCCAGCTCTCAATGCATGGAGCAGACAGGAAGAGGAAACTGTGATTCCCAAACATGTTGATGAGAAAGCAGAGGAGTATGATGGGGCTGGCATTTCTCAGAAATGCACTGGTTCTTTATACTGCCTTGTGAAATATTGGAGTACAGAGTAAAGCTAGCATTTAACATTAATATTGTGAGTTAAGATTTACAAAGCACAAACATTATTTTATTTTATCCCTACAATAACCCTGGGAAATATGTACTATTACTATCCCTAGTTTATAAATAAGGAAACTAAGGTAGACAGAGGTTAAGTGACTTTTCCAGGATCACATAGCTAGTAAAGTATCTCAGGCTAGATTTGAACTCAGGTTTCCCTGACTCCAAGGCCAGCATTCCATCCACTGTCTCACCTCGCTGCCTCTGGCTCCAGAGTCAGAGGATCTGGGTTCAGGTTCATATCCTGCCTCTGATACATATTGTTTGTGTCACCTTGGGCACAAGTCACTTAACTCTCCTGGAGCTCAGTTTCTTCATCTCTAAAATGATGGTATTGGACTGGATGCTCCGGATGTGACTTCAGCTCTCAATCTATAACCCTCTGCTCTATTCACAATTTGTCTCACTTGCCCTAAGAGCATGAACGACTCTAGCATTTTAACATTCTCATTTTTCCAAGGCTGTCATCCATCCTCGCCTTCTTGGGTCCACAGGGAAATGCTAATGATGAGGAAAGAAGGGGGTTTCTTTTGTTTGTTCTGCATGTATTAGATATGGTTAATTCACATTAATAACAGAGTAAATACTCTCAGGTTAGATGAGAAGGACAAAACCATGGAGCAAATTGTAACATTTATATTAAAAATGCTAATCACATTATATTTAACTGATGTGTCACTTCAGCGAGTTAGTTAATTTACTTCAGTTCATGCTACAGTTAAAATGGTGATTTTTTTTTTTTAAATAAATGCATGAAGTGCAGCTGTTTGGAGGTGTAAGGAGAAAAATATCAGGTGCATATTAAATGGAGGGTCAATGTACATAGAAATAACAAAGAAGGATTTTTACTATTTCCCCGACCCTTCTCATAGTTTAAAAAAATCATTCCTGTGATTTCATTGGTGTAAGGAACTCCCAGTAAGGAAACTCTTTACCCAGGCAGACCGGCAACTAATCTGCAGTTTATCCTCTTACTGAGTTGCCTGGGGGCACTGAGAGGCTAAGTGACTTGGCCAAATACGTCAGTGTCGATCCCATCTTCCAGATTCTAAGGCTGACTCTTTGGACACTAGGACATGCTGCTTCTCTTGTGATCACAGAATTTCCAGCTTTACAGGGCTTTAGAGACTAACTTTTCCAACCCTCACTTTCTCCCAAGAGGCAGAATGATTTGATGACCCCATAGTTCCTGTAACTTGTAGTCATTCATTTCTGAAAAATGTGTAGTTGTAATGTAATTTCGATTAGATAAAATTTAAAGGCTTTTGCACAAACAAAATCTACAGTCTTTTGGTCCTCAAACCCTTTCAGCTATGGCCAGAGTCAGAACCAATAAATATTTATTAAGCACCTACTGCATGCCAGGCACTGTGCTAAGCTCTGGCCAGGAAGCAAAGTTAAGAAAGGATGCTTTAGGGACTGGTCACATAAAAAGGACTCATGGTTCTTTTCTTTTTCAACCGCCTTATTCTTCTTCTGGACTTTTACCCTATGAATTCTTCTATAGCTTTACAATCCTGAGCAAATATCTTTTCTTACTATCCTACCCCCAGCTTCAACCCTGTGAGATAGTACAGATCCTTATTTGCAAGCCAAGGGGACTGAGGTGTAGAGAAGTGAATAACTTCTTCAGCCCTGTCTCTGGATCAGGACTGGGGCCGAGTGCTAAATCCAGCCCTGCTGAATTCCCGGATTGTTACTCTAGCATGAGAAGAACAAGTTTCTTATGAATGATGATCCTTAATAAACAAATACATGCATTTGGGCAGACTTCTTATGGTCTAAGAACATTGGTCATGAGCCTAGTGGTGGCGGTAAAAATGCCTGGCTTGTCTAGCTTCAGAATTTCTTCTTGCAAAGGTGAAGCTTTAGAAAATATTAATTGCTTTCTGTGTATTAATTTCCCGCAGACTTTCTGAGTAACTGAGAATGTCTGTGGCCACTCTGTCTGTTCATTCAAGGGTCTATACTGTGCAAAGCAACTGAAATTAACCTTCATTCCATCACACACATCTGACTTTTCTCCAATTAATTACCAAGCAGAATAGGAAAACTGAAGCAAATCCAGTCCAGAAGGACTCCTCCCTCCTACAGGCCTGACTTTTAATAACATAGAGACATAAGAGTCAAGAAAGTTGGAATTTAGTTACATTTTGCATGGGGGGGGCAAGCATTTATTAAGTACCTACTATGTGCTATGGCAGCACTGCTGTATTACAAGATGCAGAATAAATTTATTAATGAATTCTTTCCCCTATCCTTATCAGTGCTTTTGAAAATGATCTATATGTGTACGAAGGATATTCTTGACAAAAATATAGGAACAGAACAGGAAGGTTCATAAAGATTTTTGTAATTGGTTTACTCATTAATGCTGATGAAAACAATCAAGATTTTAAAAAAAAGATTATTCATTCATATTTAAAGACTAAAAATTGTTCCTGTTTGTGCATTTCATACTTTAATTAGTTTTGTCTTATTTTTTTGTTGTTGTTGACCCTAACCCTCTATATTTTAATCCTTTCAATAATTTTTAAACAGTAGAAGGAATGGATTCTGGTTCTGCTCTTAGCTCTGCAATTTGCGGCAGGTTGCCTAAACTCTATTGGTTCCTGTTTTCTTATCTGTAAAATAAGAAGTTTGGACCAGATGACCCTTCAGAATTGTTTTTTCATTAGGGACTTGAGAAGTGGGGAAGGGGAACAGCAGAGAGGAGAAAGAATGATAACTGTATATAACAGAGACTCTCCAATTTTACTTTCTATTCTCATTTGTTAACAAATATATTAATGCTCATTTACTAGAGGATTAAATGTCTTTGATTACCATTGATTAAAGATTCATACAGCACTGAGTTTGTAGGCAGAGGGCCAGGGTTCAAATCTTGCCTCTGATACTGCCTGAAAAATCCTGGACAAATTACAACTCCTAAGGCCTGTTTCCTGATCTTTTGGATCAGATGATCTCTAAAAAACCTTCCAGCTCTAAATCTATAATTCTGTGATACCCTCTCCCAAGACTAATTTTTTTTTCATTTTGTATATATTCTGTATAAATTTATGTATATCCATGTTTTTTTTCCCCTGTTATAATATAAGCTCCCTAAGGGCAGAGACTGCTTCACTTTTTTCTTTGTATTCCTCATGCTTATCACAAAGACGGAAAGATAGTAGGTAATTGATAAATGCTTGTTGATTAATTGTTTATTTGAAGTGTGGTCTTCAGTGTTTGGATATTTTTGGGTCTGGGAGCTTAAAGTGAGAGAAACTTTAACCCTCAAAGCACATGAAAAGAAGCTAGGTGGTACAGTGGCTAGACTGCTAGCTGGCCTAGGAATCGGGAAGACCTGAGTCCAAATCCTGTTTCAGACCTTAACTATGTTACCTTAGGTAAGTCACTTAACCTATCTTAATAACATCTAAATGAAATAAGATGCATGTACAGACTTTCAAACCTTAAAGCACCATATAAATTCTAGCTATTATGATGATGATCATTCAGGTTTTGTCTCACATGTGAGATTAGTGTGTGTGAGAAATACTTTGAAAAGGAAAAAGTGTCAATCATCCAATGGTAAGGTGATATTGTTGTTAATACTTTACTAGAACTTAAAAGTAGATCAGACAGAAGATACAAAAAGATTTTAGTTAATGGCACTTTTCTTTCTAAATATCCCTTGTCTTGTTTTATTTGATACAAAGATTTTTTTCCCATTTGACCACTTCACTTCTTATCCTAAGTATATTAATTTTGTTTGTACAGAAACATTTCATTTAATCAACATTACCATTATATCATCTGTAATTGCCTCATTTGGTTAAGAATACATCTCCTGCCCAAAGCTGTGAGGATTATATGGTTTGCTTCTCTTCTAATTTTTAAAAATAATATGATCTTTAATATAAAGATCACATATTCATTTGGGATATATTGAGTAATATTGTGTAAGGTTCTCGACTAAGCCCAATTTCTTCTAGATTGCTTTCAATTTTTTCCTAGCAGTTTTTATCAAATATGGAGTTCTTTCAAAAGCAATTTACGTTTTTTGGTTTAATGAACACTGTGTTATTGAGTTCTATTGTCTCTTCTTTTCCATTGTCCAGTCTGTTCCATTAATCTGCCTTCTATTTTTCAGCTAATACCAGGTGACTTTGATGACTGCTGCTTTATCATATAGTTTTCATAATTTCTCTTGATATTCTAAATCTTTTGTTTTCCAAATTAATTGTTATTATTTTATCAAGTTCTATAAAGTATCCCCAGATAGTGTGATTACATTAAAAATGTAGATGAACTCTGCTAGTATTATCATTTTTTATTATATTGATCCAACCAAGCCATGAACACTGAATGTTGCTCTAGCTACTTAAGTTGTTTTATATTTCTTTAAAGAGCTTTTGTAATTGAATCTAGGCAACTTTTTGTGTTCTTTGGTAGACTGATCCTAAGATACTTTGTGCATTTTGTAGTTATTTGGAATAGGATTTCCCTTCCTATTATTACTGCCTTTTGATATAATTATGTAGAAATACAGTTGATTTTTTAGTTTATTTTGTAGCCTGCAACTTTGAAGCTATCAATTGCCTCAATTAGTCTTTGCTGATTACCTAGGGTTTTCCAAGTAAACCATCCTATCATCAACAAATAGGGATGGTTTTTATCTCTACTTTACCTATCTTTGTGCCTTTACTTTTTCTTTTTTTTTTTTTGAGTAGTTCTTTTTTTTTTTTTGGTGAGGCAATCAGGGTTAAGTGACTTGCTCATGGTTACACAGTTAATGAATATCATGTGTCTGAGGCTGGATTTGAACTCAGGTCCTCCTGACTCCAGGGCCAGTGCTCTACCCACTGTGCCAACTAGCTGCCCCTACTTTTTCTTTTGTTTTATTGCCATTGCTAGCATTTCCAGAACTGTATCAAAGAGGAATGGGTAAAGTGACTTTGCTTTACTCTTTTATTTACTGAAAAAAGTTCAAATATATCTCCATTGGATAGTATGCTTGTTTTTGGTTTCTTAGAGATAATTCTTTTTTTATATAAAAGACCCATCTATACTTTGTAATTTTTAAAAAGCATACATTAATGTTGTATTTTGTCAAAGTTTTTTTCTACATCTATGAAGATAATCATGTGGTTTGGGATGTTTTTAATATTATTAATTATGTTTATTATTTCTTAATGTTAAATCATCTTTGCATCCTTGGTATAAATCCAACTTGTTCATAATGAATGATTTCCTAGATAAATCTCTGTACTCTTCTTTCTTTGATGGAGTGTAATTTAAAATTTCTGAATTATTATTCACTAGTCATATTTGTCTATTGTTCTCCTGTGCTTTATCCTTCCTTCATTTGGATAATAAGACTATATTGTCTCATAAAAGGAATCTGGTAGGGTGCTTTCCTGCTCAATTTTGAGAATAATTTGTATAGTCTGGATATTAATTAGCCTTTAAAAGTTTGATAGAGTAGTTCTGATTAATCAGAACCAGGGATATTTTCATTCATAGTTCCTTTAGAGTGAGTTCTATTTCTTTTTCTGAGGCTGAGTTTTTTAAAATCTCTATTTGGTCTTCTGTTTGGACATTTTATATTTTTAAAGGTATACTTTAAGAAAGTCTATAGACTTCTTTAGTGTTTTTTTTTTTCACAATTTTGTTAGCATAGAACTGTGTATAACAGGTTCTGATCATTTTTTAAATTCCTTCGGTTTTTGCTGTGTATGTGATTTCAGCTTGCTCATTTGCTATTTTGATTTGATTTTTATCTTCTTCATTTCAGTTAGCTTTATAAATTTTACTAGTCTTTTCAAAGAACTAGCTTTTAGTTTTATTTTTCAGTTTGATAGTTTATTTTGGTTTCTAGTTTCTCTCATTACCTTTAGTTTTTAATATCTCCTCCTTCATGTTTATTTTAAGTTAATTTGTTTGCTTTCTAATTTTTAAAATGTATTTTCAGTTCATTAAGACTATCTTTTTCTATTTCGTTACTGTACATTTATTGGGATATGATTTTTCTCCTGATGACTTCCTTTAGCTGCATCTCAGAAATCTGGTATGTTGTTTCATCATCATTTTTTTCACATCATTATTTATTGTTTCTGTGATTTGTTCTTTGACCCACTCATTATTTAGGGCTTCATTAATAAGTCTCTATTTGGGTCTTCATCTTTTGTTTGTGTTCTCCAAACTGATTACTATTATTATTGTGTTATGGTTTACAAAATACATGTTTATCTATCTTTTTACATTTTTTCCAATGACTCTAATGTCCTATTGCATGGTCAGTTTTTGTAAAAGTTCCCTGTGGTGCTGAGAAATGCACATGTTCTTTAGCAGTCCTATATAGAAGACATCGTAAGTTTTTCTTTAAGCTCTAATTTCTCCATCAATTTGTTCAATTTCACATCTACCCTTTTGTTTCTATTTCTGTTAGACTTACTCCAAACTGAGGGAGGAACATTTATATCTCCTGTCATTATTGTGTTACTGTCTATGACTTCTTGTATTTCAGTTAATGTTTTTTTTTTAATGAATTTAAATTCTAAGGCATTTGGAGCATTTAAGTTTAATATTGATTTTGGTTTGTTGATCATGGTCCCTTTAAGCAGAATGTAGTTTTTAAAAAAAAAAACCTCTTTTTGTGTTTTGAATGTTTTTTCTTGTTTTATCTAATAGCATGATTGCAACTCTGGCTTTTTTTTTTAATTCATTAAATGTTGGTAGAACTACACGAACTGATCCAACCATTCTGAAGAACACTTTGGAATTGTGCCCAAAAGGTTATAAAATTGTGTACCCTCTGACCCAAAAATACTACTACTAGGTCAATATCCCAAAGAGATACGGGAAAAGGGAAAATAATACATATGTACAAAAATATTTATAGCAGCTCTTTTTGTGGTGGCAAAGAATTGGAAACTGAGGGGATGTCCATCAATTGAGGAATGGTTGAATAAGTTGTGATATATGATTGTGATGGAATATTTTTGTGCTGTAAGAAATGATGGAGATGGTTTCAGAAAAACCTAGGAAGAATTATATGAATTAATACAAAATGAAGTGAGTAAAACTAGGAGAACATTGTATACAATAATAATATTGTAACAATGCTCAACTATGAAACACTTGGCTACTCTTAATCAATATAATGATCCATGACAATTCCAAAGGACTCAGGGTGAAAAAAATGCTCTCTACCTCCAGAAAGAGAACTGATAATTCTCAATGTAGATTGAAACATTTTTTCCCTATATTTTTCTTGCTCCCTCCACTCCATTTTGTGACTAATGTGGAAATGTTTTGGATGACTTCGTGTATATAACTGGTATTGTATTTCTTGCCTTTTCAATGAGTGGGGGAAGGATGGAGGGATAAAGAGAATTTGGAACTGAAAATAAAAATTATTATTGTTTTTAAAAGAACACATTCCATTCTCTCATGTGGTTTCTGGTGGGTACAGAATAGTCTTGTGTTGTTTTAATTTTCTTTTCTTTGTATTAGTCATTTTTTCTCCTGGTTGCTTGCAAAATTTGTTGGTCATCATTGAGATTGTTAAATTTAACCACTATGGTTCTTGGAGTTTGCAGCATAGGTTCCTTTTTTTTTTCCTAGACATGATCTATGGATTCTTTCAATTAACACTGTTTACAACAGCAATGATATTAATAGTGGAAGGGAATATGACCTCCCAATCAGGTAGAAGAGTTTAGTCAATTATGAATATGTAGAAAAACAAAGGAACATTAATCAACACCTGATAAGAAAAAAGACAAAGTGTTCAGAATCTGGGGGAAATTTTCTTGCATTATTTCTTGCATTCAGGTTTTTTGACTTGTCATGTTCTTCTGGGTGTCTTATAATTCTTAAATTGTCTCTATGCATCCTGTCTTCAACATCATTATGCTTTGCTTATATAGAGATGATGCTTTCTTTTAATGTTATTATTTTTTGCTTTCTTCTTCTAGATTGTCCTTCCCTTCTGTGTATTTTCATTCCTAATCAGTTATCTTCCCTTTATTTTTTTGGTGAAATTTGCCACTGTGGATTCAAGTTTCTCTGTTCTGCCAGTTATTTCTGCTGTTCAGGCCATAAACTCTGCTTTTGCAATTTTTAATTCTCTTTTAAGTCGTGCACGAATAGAATAATGTGGTTCCATGCTTTCTTGGGAGTTTACAAGGTCCTTTGTCTTATCAGGTGTTGATTAATGTTCCTTTGTTTTTCTACATATTCATAATTGGCTAAACTCTTCTACCTGATTGGGAGGTCATATTCCCTTCCACTATTAATATCATTGCTGTTGTTTTATATGCTTATGCTCAAGGTCTTTAACAGAATAGTCTCCCTTCTGATTTCCTTGGCAATGTCAGTCTTCTTTCCTTATTTTCCTCTATTGCTGACTTTCTGACTCCTTTCCCTTTGATGGCAGTTTCCCTAGGGGAGGGGTGGGGAACCTATGGCCTTGAGACAACATGTGGCCTTCTAGGTCCTCAAGTGCAGCCTTTTGACTGAGTCCAAACTTCACAGAACAAATCCCATAGGTAGCCCCTTAATAAAAGGATTTGTTCTGTGAAGTCTGGATTCAGTCAAAGGGCTGCACTTGAGGACCTAAAGGACCACATGTGGCCTCAAGGTCATAGGTTTCCCAACCCTGCCCTAGGGGTTGGACCTTAAAGTAACTCAGTCTCTTTCCACACTGGACAACTTATGGTTCACTAATCTTTATCTTTGCTCCAAGTGGCTTCTGGGTGAATAGAACTTCTTCCAGCTGGATCCTGGGCTCTTGCCCTCAGGCTTAGTGGGATGTCACACGGCTACACATGTGTCTTGTCCTTCATTCTCTGCTTCATTTTTTTAAAGCACAGAGAATTGCCATGTTATTATGGCACTCTGAGCAATTTCCCTCTGTTTTGATCTCTGTAGGAGTTAGGGAGAATGGTCAGGATGTAGACTTGAGTTCTTCTGTAGGCAGTATGGTGAGCTGTGGGGTAAGGGTGTTAAGTGAGACCATTTGGGGTTAGGGATTCTCCTCATGTTATTTTTTTTTAACCTTGTTTTTACCTCATTTAGGTTCCTGGTGTCCCAGATTATGGAGACAATTGAAAATGCTTTATCTCTTGTCTGTAATTTCCATTTTAGAGAAGTTTGAGAGGTACTAAACATCAGAAAAAAAATGTTTAGTTCTCCATCTTGTTGATAACATGACCTAGAAGTTCCCTTTCCTTGTCATAGCAGGATTTATTTCTCTATATTTGCTTGACAAGTCTGTGCACATCTGCTGATTTTATACCTTAGTGACTTTGAACTAGTCACTTTACTCTTCTGGGACTCTACCAGACTCTATAAATTCCTTGGAGGTTTAATGAAAACAAGAATGGTATGGGTCAGGGTGGAGAAGAGTAAGTCTGCTGCCCCATAAATCTTAATGAGTTAATGAAGGCAATGTTGGTAAGAGGAATTTATAGCTGATCAGAATTTGGGCAAGTGAGAGAATGAACCCAGTTGGATAAGTAATAAAAATCATAATAACTAACATTTCTATATGGGCAGCTAGGTGGTACAGTGGAAAGAGTGCCAGTCCTGGGGTCAAGAAGACTCATCTTCTGAGTACAAATCTAGTCTCAGACTTTTACTAGCAGTGTGATTGTGAGTATGTCACTTCATCCTGTTTACCTCATCTGTAAATGAACTAGAGAAAGAAATGGCAAACTATGATAAGTCAGACACAATTGAAACAACTGAGTAACAACAACAAAACATTCCTATAGAACTTTAAGGTTTGCAAAGTACTTTACATGCTATTTTATTAACATTCACATATAGCCTACATACCTTTTGAGTAAAAGAAACTGAATCTCCATGCTTTGTCCAGTTAATCTAACTCTAATCTCCTGGCACTAACTGCTAAAACTAGGACTTTACCTCTCACCAGCCACCCTCTAGGACTTTATTTAGCACTTGTCTTGATCACTGTGTCCTGGTGCTAGCTCTTTTTTTTTGTATTTTTTATATAAATTTTGTATTTTTTTTATTTTTAATATGTGTTTTTAAAGCTTTGGGTTACAAATTTTCTCCCTTCCTCCCTCCCCACCCACCCTCATTGAAAAGGCAAGCATCTCAGTACAGGTTATAGATGTGTAGTCATGCAAAACACTTCCATAGCAGTCCTGTTTTGAAAAACTAAGTATATTTCCCTTTATCCTATCCTATCCCTCTTTTGATCCTGTCCCTCCTCAGGAGTGTTTGCTTCTGATTATCCCCTCCGCCAGTCTGCCTTCCCCTCTATCAACCCCCTGCTCTCTTGTCCCCTTCCCCCCCTTAATTTCCTGTAGGGTAAGATAGATTTCCATACCCCATTGTGTTTGTTATTCCCTCCTTAAGCCAAATCCTATGAGAATGAGATTCACTCATTCCCTCTCACCTTCCCCCATTTCCCCTCCACTGTAAAAGCCTTTTCTTGTCTGTCTCATGTGAGATATTTTACCTCATTCTACTTCTCCCTTTCTCCTTCTCCCAGCATAATCCTCTCTCACCCCTTAATTTTATTTTCCAGATATCACCCCTTCATCTTCAACTCACCCTGTGCCCTCTATCTATCTATCTATCTATCTATCTACACATACATATAATTTTTTTCCCTCCCACTACCCTAATACTGACAAAGGACTCATGAGTTACAAATATCATCTTTCCCTGCAGGAATGTAAACAGTTCAACCTTAATAAGTCTCTTATGATTTCTCTTTCCTGTTTACCTCTTCCACGTTTCACTTGAGTCTGGTATTTGAAGGTCAAATTTTATATTCAGCTCTGGTCTTTTCCACAGGAATGCTTGAAAGTCCCCTATTTCACTGAATGACCATTTTTTTACCCTGAAGGATTCTACTCAGTTTTGCTGGGTAGGTGATTCTAGGTTGTAGTCCCAACTCCATTGCCCTCCAGAATATCACATTCCATGCCCTCCAGACCCTTAATGTAGAAGCTGCTAAATCTTGTGTCATCCTAATTGTGTTTCCACAGTACATGAATTGTTTCCTTCTGGCTGCTTGCAATATCTTCTCCTTGACCTGGGAATTCTGGAATTTGGCTACAACCTTCCTAGGAGTTTTCCTTTGGGGATCTCTTTCAGCAGGTGATCGGTGGATTCTTTCAATTTCTATTTTGCCCTCTGTTTCTAAAATATCAGGGCAGTTTTCCTTGATAATTTCTTGAAAGATGATGTCTAGGCTCTTTTTTTGATCATGGCTTTCAGATAGTCCAATAATTTTTAAGTTCTCTCTCCTGGATCTATTTTCCAGGTCAGTTGTTTTTCCAATGAGATATTTCACATTCTCTTCTATTTTTTCATTCCTTTGGATTAGTGTTACAGTGCCTTGATTTCTCAAATTGTCCCTAGTTTCCAATTGCTCTATTCTAATTTTTAAGGAAGTATTTTCTTCAGTAAGCTTTTGGACTTGCTTTTCCATTTGGCCAATTTTGCTTTTTAGGGCATTCTTCTCCTCATTGGCTTTTTGGACCTCTTTTGCCATTTGGGTTAGGCTATTTTTTAAGGTGTTATTTTCTTCAGTATTTTTTGGGTCTCCTTTAGCATCACTCAGTTTTTCCTCTACTTCTCTTACTTGCTTCTCAAAATCCTTTTTGAGCTCTTCCATTGTTTGGGACCAATTCATATTTTTCTTGGAGGCTTTGGCTTCATTGTCTTCTTCTGGTTGTATGTTTTGATCTTCTTTGTCATCAAAGTAAGATAATATAGTCTGACTCTTTCTGCGCTGCTTGCTCATGATCTCAGCCAATTACTTGAGTTATAGACTCTTTGTTAAGGTAGGAGTCTGTTTCCAGTGTGGAGAATGTACTGTCCTAAGCTTCAGGGGTTTTGTGCAGCTGTTTTCAGAGATACTTCTAGGGACCTGTAAATTTTCAGTTCTTCCAAGGTGCTATGATCAAGGGTGAGGTGATTACTCCTTTCCTGGCCTGTGCTCTGGTCTATGAGCACTCTTTTCTGTCTTGGAACTGTGAGGAGGGTTTCTTCTCCACAGCCACTACAAGTTCCACCACGCCAGTGCTCCTCCTTGCCCCAGGACCGCCACCTAGAACTGTGACCCATATCCAAGCACGGGCAAAGCAAGAGAATCCTGTACCAACAGAAAGATTCCTGCAATCCCCTTCTGATCAGTCACTCGATTCCCCCTCAGTCTGTGCGCCGGAAGCTCAGGAAGCAGCCGCCACCCCAAGGAATAGGGCTGGGATCCCATGCTTCTCTCTCACCACCGCAGTCACAGACTTTTCCCACTGACCTTCTAAGTTGTCTCTGGCATTCATGGGTTGAGAAGTCTGGAAACCGCCACAGCTGCCCGAGATTCAGTCCTCTGAGGCCTGCTCCAGGGTTGCTGCGGCCTGCGTGCCCAAGCCGAACTGTGCTTCTCTCCCCACCAGGAGCAATATACCTTTCTGATCAATCATCCAGGCTGTCTTTGGCTGGAAATTTGTTTCACTCTGTCTTTTTGTGGGTTCTGCTGCTTTAGAATTTGTTCAGAGCCATTTTTTATAGGTATTTGGAGGGGTTTGGGGGAGAGCTCAAGCAAGTTACTGCTTTTACTCTGCCATCTTGGCTCCGCCGCCACTAGCTCTTTTGATTCTGTTGACCTTGTCTATGTGGTTCTGTTATTCTCCTATGGTCACAGTGCTTCTCTGCCATTTGCATTCCTCAGTTACCTTCCCCCACCATGCTCCCTGAATGCGATCAGCACCATGGACACCACCTATGCTCTCCTGTTAGACTCTACCCAGGAGCCAGTACATAGATAGCCTTGGTGTCCTCATCTGTTTAAGAAAAATGTGTGTGTGGGGGTGTAAAGACAGTGGAGTGGCAAGAAGCAATATGCAAGAAGACAAATATCTGATATCTGATCAACAGTGAAAAGATAGAAAGGAAAGTAAGAAACTAGAAGGAACTAGAAGATGGATTTCTGTAGAAGACCTTCTGATAATTGATGCCGCTACTGTTTGCACTAGGACATTGACAGAAACCTGCTAGTTTTAGAACAAACACACACGAAAGTAGCCTCAGATAATGGAGATGCTTCCTATTAAAAAAAGATGTCTTCAGGAGCACACAGTGACAGAGCCCCTGGTGCAGTAAATAGGCAAGGTAAGCAGATCACCTCGTCCAATAGTTATCAGGGAGATCTACAGAGAATTAAAGAAAAGATTTTAATTTCAGCAAGTATGCAGGATAAACGGAATCTTCCAAGGGCCTATGTAATTTAAAGAATGTCTCTTTTACCTTTTATAATCTTTTTTTCTTCTTCTGACTTTCCCTTGTCCCTCCATTGTTTGTGTCTTTTTCCCACCTAGTGACATTGTCACCATGCCCTCTACCTCAGAGTACATATTTTAGTGAGGGTTGGAGTAGGGCCTGACAATGCTTGTCACAGGTACAAAATGACTCTTTATGAGCAATCGAGGAATGCTGTCTTTCCTGGGCATATTTCAGGCATGTAATAGACAGCCTTCCAAGAATTCTCAAACTTTAAAAACCATTACTCGCTCCTGCTGATTCATGTGGAATGAATGATACTGTCAGAAAGGACTTATTCAGGATCACTAGGGTTAGGCTCTACCCAGGAGCCAGTACATAGATAGCCTCAGAGAGCCCTAAGGCTCTTCTATTTACTACCTAGGGCAAGTCTCTTAACTTCTGTGAGTCTTAGTTTCCTTATTTATAAGAAGGAAAGGTTAGGACCAGCTTTATAAAATCCCTTATCAGTCTAAACTGACTAGGAGTGGTGGAAGTACTATTATAAGGATGGTTAGTGCTGATCATACAAAGTCTTCCTACCTTCACCAAAAATAGATCTTGCCAATCTATCATTTCCTTCTATAAAGGAGCTCAAAGCCTAAAAAGGCTTTAAATTTTGCTGGTCACATATTCATAATAAAGTCAGAAATGTGGCTAGGCAAGAGTAAGATAACATTTCTGTGGTGGATGGGCTTTTTTGTTTGTTTCTTTTCCTATACCTTTTATCCTCAATTATATGTATGTAATTATATATGTAAGAGCAAGTGGGGAAGTGTTATTGATAAACTGGCAGTCAGTTTTTTAGGAACACAGCCTTTACAATAAGGCAGATTAGGTGTAGTCTAGCTATCAAAAACAAATAGAACGGCAGAAAAAATTCCTATCCCAAGTTAGAGGAAGGTGTCTGATTGGAGATACCCAAGCCCCAGTGACTAGGAAGTTTTGTTCAAAAAACAGATTAAGCCTGAGGTTACTGGAAGGGCTAGAGGGGAATACCCTGCTTGGCATTCTGAACAGCATGGTACTTGTGGTTATACACACACAAACACACACATAAATATACATATATGTGTATATATACATACGTGTGTGTGTGTGTGTGTGTGTGTGTGTGTGTGTAATCCTGTTGGAGAAGAAAAGCCTGATCTACACAAGACTCTGAAAGAATAGACAACACACTCCTTGAGGAAAAAAAGCCAGGAAGAATTTTCTTCCTAGAAAGCACTTTTGCAAGTATAATGGCTATGTGTTAAGGGCTGCTGTTTTTCTGAATGAGCTATAAAAAGCCTCAGCTTTAAATATAAATGAGCATAGCAGAGCCCACTCTCCTCAAAAGGAGATATCACTGTAGGCAAATATGCTTACTATAGCAGACAGAAGTATCTTGACTACATACTGTATGGATCCATACCATACCAGCCAGCAATGGCAGCATCTGGCAAGTGTTTACATGGTTGATAGATCAGTATTCTGAAAAATTACATGTCCCACAGAGCTCTGCCTCACAGTAATGGACTACATAGCATATGGAGATTTTGTCACTGATAGAGACCAGTGGGAAGTAGGCCTACAGAGAGCAACATCATAACATCAATAATTCAATCATTTATGAAGTACTTACTATATGCAAGGCACTGTGCTAGCTTCTGGGGATAAAGGTACAAAGAATGAAACAATCCATACCCTCAGCAACCCTATTGTATTAGAAGTGTTTCCCCTGAACTTTGTATGCATTCATATTTTCCCTACATCCTACACATTCTCCATCTGTGTGCACTAGCTATATATGTTTACTACTACACATGTGCATCTCCACACATATTCTCTATGTGTATCTAGTTTTCCCACTGATGGTACATGTCTTTATGGGAAAGGGTACTACAATTTTATGTAGAAAATGCTCTATTAATACTTTTCTTGCTACATAATTTCATTAGATGTCTTTGCTTTGAACTAATTCTCTCCTCTAGTTTACTCATAAAGGTAAACACATTGGCTGGCATTTTTGAGTGGATTTGAATGCAATGAGACCCTTGAATCTGGGGTAGTTTTGTCTGGGGGACCCACTGTATATTTAGAGGTATCCCAGGTGCCATGCTGTTATTAGACTGGTAGGTCCAGGGGATGCTGTAGCAATCAATCAACCAAACTAACAAACATTGATTAAGCACATTCTAAGAGCTAGGTGGTGCAGTGGATAGAGTGCTAGACTTGAAGTCAGAAATACTCTTCTTTCTGAGCTCAAATCTGGCCTCAGACATTTACTAGCTATATGACTTTGGACAAGACACTTAACCTCTGTCTGTCTCAGCTTCCTCATTAGTAAAATGGGGATAATAATAGCACCTATCTCCCAATATTGTTGTGAGAATCAAATGAGATAACATTTGTAAAATGCTTAGCACAGTGCCTGCCAAGTATTAGGTGCTTAGCAAAGGCTTATTTCCTTCCTTTCTTCCTTAAAATTATTGAGGACTCCTGAAAGATCTTTTGTTTGTGAGTTATATCTATTTTTACTTTATTGGAAATTAAAATAATCTTAGTATTATTATGCAAATAGTTTTGACCTCCTGGCCCCCTGCAAAGGTCATGGGTATCTCCAGGGGCATCCAGAACACACTTTGAGAACTACTGGGTTACATTATGCTATTGTCATTTGGTTTAGGACTAGGTCATTCCTTTAGTTTGAACTCTTTAAATATGCCCTTTTATAAAATTCAATTTTATTTTATCTTTAGTTCCCAAATTCTCTCACTCCCACCTTTGCCTCACCCACCCAATGAGAAAGGAAGAAATTCTTTTCCATTACAAAAATAAAGTCAAACAAACAATGCAAATTCCCACCTTAGTCATACAAAAAAAGGGGGGCGGACTTCAATCTGTACTCTGAGTCCATCACCTTTCTATCTGAATGTGGATACCATGTTTCATCATGAATCCTTTGGTCTTATGGTTGGTTATGATGTTGATTAGAGTCCCAAAGTCTTTCGAGGTTGTTTATCTTTACGATGTTGTTATTGTATAAATTGTTTTCCTAGTTCTGCTCACTTCACTTTGCATCAGTCCACACAAGTCTTTCTGGGTTTAAGCAAATAACACTAGCATGAGTAACATTAAATCATTGATAGCACAGGGTGTCTTAGTCATAAGATAATTTTCCTTTATGATCACAGAGACTTGGGCAGCATGAAGGCATTTTTTTAGGTCCATCTTAGGCAAAGAGAATAACTGAAAGAGGGGAAAGGTATACACAGTAGAAAGAGGGGAATTGCTCAAAGTGTGTCAACATTTTGTTGAGATATGGTGTTGGTTCACATTTGTAATTTCCTAGGATGATTTTCACCTGGAGGAAAGGGAGCAGGTTAAGTGGCCTCTTTTTCTAAAGAAAAATACTTTCTAAAGAAAGTATTTGATAAACCTCCTTTAATCTTTTGAGGTATGTATGATTTCATTTGTTTGGGAGTACCCCCTTTACTGATGTGAATCAACCTCTCCACTCCTGATTCTGTTTTCCCTTAATGTGACCATACTAGAAGGCAATTAGGGACTGCAGTAGATAATTCAGGAAGATTCATCTCCGAGTTCAAATCTGGCCTCAGCTACTCACTAGCTGGGTAGCCCTGACCAAGTTACTTGGTCCTGTTTGCTTTAGTTTCCTCACTGGAAAATAAGCTGAAGAAGGAAATAGCAAACCATTCCAGTATATTTGTCAAGAAAACCCCAAATGGGGTCATGAAGAGTTGGACATGACTGAATAAACACCATCATACTGGATCTGCCTAATGCCTTATTGACCATCCTGTTGTTCTTTCTGTATCTCAGAAGCACCAGTCTACCACTTAATTTTTTAATCTATTATCTTTTATTAGTATATGATTAGTTTATCTCCTTTTCTGGTTTTATATATATATATATATATATATAGATGCTGTCTTTCATTCTACTTATGTCATACATATCCCACATTTTTCATTGCCCTTTGAGCTGCTTGTTATTTTAATTACGACCTCCTGGTCTTTTCTGACTGTAGCTAAAAGGGAGGCTCAAGCAACTCAATTTACCACTAAAAGGATATTGGTATTAAAGAAATGTGCATTTTCAGCTTGGGATCTTTCAAGGCCCTGGACAGTCTCTCCATCTGATCTCCCTTTTCTTCTCAATTCCATATTAAGCTCTTTATCTATTTGTAGCATTTATCAAAGACACATTGATGAACTAATTTAATTGGCTGACCATCCATAGTATGCCACAATTGGGGCTTTACTAATTTGCTTTTCCAGCATTACTGATTTACCCCATTTATTTCTTTTTTATTACTCAGAATTTTTCTGAGGACATTTTGTGAAGTTCCTAGGCTAAATGCCATTAACATAATGACATTTATGAACAAGAGCATTTGAATAACCTTACCATCAATAGGAAATGCTTTATTTGTTAAGAGCAATATACCACAGTGCTAGAGAACACCTTTGACATATATGCTCTCTGAAGTCATCATGGAGAATTATATTAGAATTTTGGCACATGCCTAAGTCATTTTATTTGAGAAGAGTCTTTAGGATTTCATTTTGCTCTAAGTCTCAGTCTCCTATGCAATTTGAAAGATGCAGTCCATTGTTGAAAAATCAACTGTGAAAGCCATCCTATTTTCATTGATGATGACCTCAGTGTGTAGACTGTCCTTCATTTTCTAGAGATGAAAAAGCAGGCATCTGGATCATGTGTTGCTATTGTCTTCTCAATCAATAAATTTTTTTTGCAGAAAAATATATGATGTCCAAGATTTTCCTAGTTGGGGTATTTTAAAAACTGATCCCTGAGAGTTTTAGAGTCCTGTGGTGTCCATTGCAGATACCTTTTGGTGTACTAGGTCAGGTACAGACACTCTTCCTAAGATCTTCTTTTTTAGAAAGCTGTCCACTTCTAGAACATTGGGTCTAGAGGCAGCAAAGTCCAAATATGGTATTTCCAC
Source organism: Vombatus ursinus (assembly GCF_900497805.2). Classification (NCBI taxonomy): domain Eukaryota; kingdom Metazoa; phylum Chordata; class Mammalia; order Diprotodontia; family Vombatidae; genus Vombatus; species Vombatus ursinus. The sequence continues at coordinate 42,019,523 of NW_020948983.1, read as the reverse complement.
TATTATTGCTGATGAAAGTAAAGAACTAAAAATGCTAGCAGAGCTCTTCCCTCTAGTGGCTGCCTTGCCTAGGAATATGATGTCAGTTTGAAGGGCAACAGCAATATCAGGGAAACATTATATTCACGTAACAATAATAAATTGTAAAATTCCTAATACGTGGAGGGTCTATTAATATAACAGATTTGGTAGAAGCATCAATTGTAGAGGCAATTCTTATTTCTCAACCAAGAATTTCTATAATAGTATATATAAATCAGATACATGTAAAAAGAACTCTGAAGTATATTTAACCCCTATGAAATGTGGTAGGATCTTCTTAGAGCCTTGTAAGCACAAGGCTCTTCATCAGTGTCACAGTTCCTTATTGTTGGGAAAATCATAACCTACAATGATAATGGAAGCGAATAGGATAATACTCACATACCTTACTTAGAATCAGAGAATTCCTATTGGACAGAATTTCCATAAATGTAATGAACCTGTCAAGGTCTTCTTTTAGTCACTGCTCATTCTTTACTAAAATAACTGAGAATCCATGTTGAAAAGAAAAAGGTAATGAATAAATGTTGAAAAATCTTCAGACACTTATTCCTTATTAATCATTAGTGAATAAGAGGAACCCTATAAATGTAACACAGTTGGAAAACCTTTCAGAGACAGGTCTTTCCTTACTTGATATCAGAGAATTCACACTGGAGCTGAATCCCATAAATGTGATGAATATGGAAGAATCTTTGAGACAGAACACTTATTTGGCACCAGAGAATTCACACTGGAGAGGAAACTCCATAAATGTAACAAATGTGGAAGAATCTTTGTCTGGGACACACAATTTATTTGGCACTGGAGAATTCACCCTGGAGAGAAACCCTATCAATATAATTAATATGGGAAAGCTTTCAGCCTAAGCACATGCATTATTCAACATCAAAGACATCCCACTGGAGAGCATTCCCATAAGTATAATGAATGTGGGAAAGCCTTCAGCTGAAAGTTATTTTTTACTAAACAGTAATCCTCACTAGAGTGAAACTTTGTATGAGTAATGGATATAAGAAAACCATCAGAAATTACTCATCCCCTACTAAACATCAAAGAACATCTTAGCGATCATCTAGTTCAACCTGGGCCTGTAGAGAAATACCTTATCAGGAGAAATTATCCATTTTCCCTTTAAAGACCTTCAGTGAGTGGTCTCAAGTAATTCATTTTTGTACAACTCTAATTATCAGGAGGGTTTTTTTTCCTTTATATTAAGCCAGAATTTTCCTCTCTAACTTTCATCAGTTTCTCCCTCTGCCATTTGGGTCCAAGCAAAACAAGTCTAATCCCTCTTAAAACATGACAAGAATTAAAATGGTTGAAGACAGCTATTGTATCCCTCTTCTGAGGGATAAATATCCACAGTTCTATTGTCTGAACCTGGTACAGCGAGGTTTCAAGTTCCCTTATCCTCCTGGTCACTACGTTTCCTTTGGACATACTCCTGGTTGTTGACATCATATAATGTGGCACCTAGAACTAAATATGATATTACTGATATCTTGGCAGGGCAAAACATAGCAGGAGTATAACCTCTAGTTTGTAACAACTGGGCTTCCGTGAATTAAACTAAGAGCAAATTAACTTTTTTGGCTTCCAAAATTGACTCACAGGAAGTTTACCATCTACTAAAACTCCAAGGTAATTTTTACACTGAATATTCCTTGTCTAGTTACACCACTCTCATACTCTGTGTGTGTGTGTGTGTGTGTGTGTGTGGTGTGGTGTGTGTAGTTGATTTTGTGTACTTAGGTATAGAAATTTACTTTTATTTTTTATTAGCTTAAGATAATTGATTCTAGACAGCACAGACACACAGTAACAGATGTAAGCCTGTTATACTAGCCTCCTAACTGGTCTCTCTACCTCTAGGCTTTCTCCTCTCCCATTCATTCTTTACAGAGCAGCCAAATTTTTCTTCCTATGGAGTAGTTCTGTCCAAGTGACTTTCTTGCTTGAGAACCTTCAGCGGTTCCCTAATGACTCTAGGATAAAATGCAAACTTCTAAACTTGGCATTTAAGATCTTTGAAGTCAATAAGTCAAGTCAACAACTAGCATTTATTAAGTTCCTGCCATGGACCAGGCATAGTATTCTAAGTGCTGAAGAGATAAAGAAAAGGCAAATCAGTCCCTGCAAGGAGCTCCCAATATAAAGGGGAGGGAGGGAGGGAGGGAGGGAAGAGGTAACATGCAAACAATTATATATAAACAAATTGCATACAGGACAAAATGAAGAAAATCTCACTAATATTAAGAAGGACCAGGAAAGGCTTTTTGCAAAAGATGGAATTTTAGCTGAGACTTGAAGGAAGACTGGGAAGCCAGGAGGTAGAGATGTGGCAATAGTGAATTCCAGGCATCGAGGACAGTAAAAATGCACAGAGTCAAGAGATGGAGTGTCTTGCATGAGGAACAGCAAGGAAGTCAGTGTCACTGGATCCTGGAGTATTTGTGTTTTAAAAGCAAAAGAATCCTCTCATTTCTCACCAAGTTGCACTACTTTGAGACCTCTCTGATTTCTCCAACATGCCCTGGGAAGCTCATTATTAGGACAACCTCATTAGCCTGCAAGATCTCATCAATTTTGATCCTCAACCTCATCACCATCCCAAACCTCTCTGATGAGAGGGTGAAGCCATGAACTCTAAACCTCCATTTAATGAGAGAGCCCTGCTCAGACATCTCATTTCTCACTTGGCTACACCACTTTGGGGCTTCTGTGACTGACTTCTCCACCCCACTTCCCCTGCATGGAATACCACTTTCCCCTCCCTGCCCCAGCTTTTTAGCTTCTTTTTTTGTATTCTCTCCCCCTTAGACTGTAAGCTCCTTGAAAGCAGAAAACTGTCTCTTTTGTCTTTGTATCTCCAGTGCTTAGCACATAGTAGGAACTTAATAAATGTTTATTGACTATTATTGATCAGCCCTGGCTCCCACTTGCCTTCCAAGCTGTGTTTCACATTAATCTCCTTCATGTACTTTAGGTTCCGGGCAAATTGGAATTTAGTTTTATGCCAAACTTGAAAATGCCTTCTCCCAGAAGTTACATGCACCATCTCTCACTCTTGCAACGCACTTCCTTTTATCTGTCTACTCAAAACTTCTTCTAGACTTAGCTCAGTTGCCTCCTTCTCTATGAAGCCTTCCCTGATCTCAACTGAAAGTATTCTCTTTATGTTCAAATTTCATAGAACATTTTGTCATTTTGATGGAGTCTAGGGGTGCTAGGAACCCCAAAATGCAAGGGCATAGGGTGGGGGGTCTGCCTTGAAAGAATTTGACCACTCAAGCCTTCTTTCAGTCCAAACAGTGAGTTTATTAAGACACCAGTTAGGTGAGCGAGATTCTTAGTGAGTCTGTAGTATTTGTGACACCAATATAAGCAGTCCAGATTCTAAGAATCTGCACATTTGATGAGGATAAGATTGATATTTTTATACAGAAAGACTGGGAAGATCTGAAAGGGATTAAGAAGTGGCAAGTAGCCTGGAGTGGTCTGGAGGTAACAGAGAATGAAGGGCTGGGCTGGGTTTGGGGGCCACAATGAAAGGACAGTTGAAGGATTATACTGGGATGGGCCAGATGCCTCAGGGAACATCAGGGATCTAAGCTGCTGCAATTTGTGGGAAAGTTCAAGGACCCTTTTTTTAGGAGTCCCATTGCTCCATCAGCCCCATCATTTTGACCCTATTTCATTCTATTTTGTATTGTAAATATCTGTATACATGTTGTATCATGCTTCCCAAGCCCCTCCCTAAGTAGACTACAGGTACCTTGAGGGTAAGAACTGTCATTAAAAACAACAAAAACAACAACAACAAAATAACCACTGATGCCTCAGCACCCAACATAGCATATAATAGGCACTTAATATTTGTTCAATCAAGCTGAAAAAATCTGAGGGGTAGCTGTAGTGGATAGAGTTGGACTCAAATCCTTTCTCTGACACACTGTGTGATCCTGGGCAAAGCACTTTAACCTCTGAGTGCTTCAGGAAACCCTCTAAGATTTTGAGTTCCAAAGAAGGGTCTGATCTGCACCGGCAGAAGTTCTTCATTAGATCCCTGTATACTGATGAAACAAATAGAGACAGCATGGTATAGTGAACAGAGTGATGGAAAAGGAGTCAGGAATAACTGGGTTCAAATTCTGCCTCTGACACTTGTTAGCTGTCTATGATTCTATGAAATCTCAAGTCTGGTTTAAAAGAAAAAATCTGATTTAGCTGCCTCTCTTGCCAGTCCCTCTACAAGTTCATCTTCTCATCAACTGCTTTTTTCCATTTTGTGACACAACATCATTCACCATCTCTCATCATCATCTGTCTTGTTTTGTGAACAAGCTGTATTTAAATTGCCATCACAGTTGGTCAGCACGTCCCTACTTAACTAGGATATCATTTGTGGGTTTTTTTAATTCTTTTGGCCTCTTCATTGTGGCAACCTTTTGCATGACTTAAACATCTCATTTCTTAAGGAAATTCTTAGAGAATAAATGTCTTCATTTTTATGTATTTACTTTTTTTTTTTTACAGGTCCTTAAGAGTAGGCTGTGCTTCCACTCATTGAGGCCATGGGATCATAGACTTAGAACTATAAGAGATCAAATCCAACCTCCTCAGATGAAGAAACTGAGCCCCAGAAAGGTGAGATGAGTTACTCAGGGTCACACAGGTATAGTAAGTGGTAGAGGCGAGATCTGGACTGAGGTAGTCTGACTCCAAATCAAGCACTCTTTCCACTGTACTAGGCAATATTGTTCTCCTCAGATGAAGCCGACCACCAGGTAAATCACCCAGGACTGCTTGTGTTCAGCTTCCCAATGATGGGGTTGGGATCTGGGCCCCAGAAAGGAAAAACCCTGGACTTTCCCACATGGTCCAATCTCTGGCGTTAGCCTGAGGCTATCATCCCATCAACTGGCCTTTCATTGTGGCTATACCCAATCTCCCCTCCATTGTCTTACCTCCCTATGGCCCTTGGCCATTTCCCACCCTTGGTCCTATCTAGGCTCCATTTCCCTGGAATTCTATTACTACTTGGCCACTCAGATCCTCCATTTCCCTGGAATTCTATTACCTCATAGGCTACTTGGCCACTCCTAGATCCCTCCCATAGTCTTTCTGTATATAAGGTACATTTTGTCTCCCTTAAGATGCTGGGGTTCTTATAATCTAGTCAATAGCCTACAGATGCTCAGATTCCTTAAGAGTCTGGCTAATGTGGCAAATCTTCAATAAACCTTGTTTTTGGCTGAAAGAAGGCTTGGGTCGAATTCCTTTGGGCCAGACCCACGGGTTGTGATTTTTGGGATTCCAGGACCCCTAATCTCTAGACTTCATCACCAATACCTCAGCTATTTTTATAGTTTTGATTCATCTACATTTTATTTATTTTTTCCCCAACAATTCTTAAGAAAGATACAAAGATATGCCATCTTTCATATATACTACATGACAAAACAGGGAGAAAAAAGCCTTGATCTTTTAGGTACTTGAAAAAACTATAACAGAGTTTTGGTATTATTACATGAGGTCTTGGCACAACAAGCTGATGGCATGGCTTTACAAAAGCCCTGTTCCATAGGTGCCTTCTAGCCTGAGGTTTTTCTCTAATAGTTAGGAACCCTTTCATTTGAACTAATATGAGAAGATACCGGATCTAAAATTAACCTACTGAAACTACGCGATAATGATCAGGGTCACTGAATAAGTCACTAGAAGAGACTTGTGATTTGGGAGGTCACCAACATGAGCTGGGGGTATTTTAAAGTCTTCAGGACACTCCATGGATTAAAAAGTATTATATCATTAAGGTGAAACATTTGTACCTATCAGTTGCTGAAGGCCTCCACATTCCTTCCTCTATTTTATTTCATTCATACACAGAGATGACCAAATAATCCTAGACAGAGCTGGAAAGGAAGGGGGAAGAGAGGAGGGAGGGATAAGCATTTATTAAGTACCTAGTAAGGCACTGTGCTAAATGCTTTACAAATATTATCTCATCTCATCTCAAAAACTATCTAGTCCACCCCCCTCATTTTACAGATGAGAAAACTGAAATCCAGGATGATTAAGTGATTAGCCCAAGGCTTTACAGGTAACAAGCACTAGACTCCATAATCTCTTAGAAATTGATCACTTCCAATATCTAGAACTTTCAAATTCCACTCACTGACCAAAACCTCCTATCCTACCTCTATCAACTAGGTGGTGCAATGGATAGAAGACCAGGCCTAGAGTCAGGAAGATCTGAGTTCAAATTTGGCCTCAGATGTTGTGTGACCCTGGGCAAGTCAGTTAATCCCTATTTGCCTTAGTTCCTTATGTATAAAATGGAGACACACTGGAGAAGGAAGTGGCAAACCACTCCAGTCATATTTTCCAAGAAAACCTCATGAACTTTGTCCATGGGGCAGTGCATCTTAAACGGCGGTAGGGGGTTGTGAAAAATTTGGCAACAGTAAAAGGTCTCTGAACACACAACTAAAAATCAAATTAAAAATCAAATGTGTAATGAATCTGAGGTGTTTCTGGCAGTGCTTGCCCATGTTGCATTGCACAACTTCATTGCAGCCTTGGTTCTGAACACAAAGTATGTGCACTTTTACTGGGCATGCCCTCAGGCCACGCAACTCCAACAAACATTGCCAAAATGGGAAAAGGGGTCAGAGTAGAAAGTTTGAGAAGCCCTGATGTAGAGTCAGACATGACTGAAAACAACACCTCTACCACATTGCTTCATCCATTCTCTAACTCATACTAAAATTACTCTTTGGACTTACTGTGACCTTCAGTTACTCCTTCACCTTCCTAATCTCTTAGTTCATCTCATCCTTTCTAACTTTGGTTGCTTATAAATGTCATCTGGCAATTCACTGTCTCAGTAATGATTAAACAAGAATCCCTTGCTCCACCCTTACCAATTAATAGACATTATCCTTTGATAATGAGAGAAATGATTATTAATAACCAATGATCTGGGGAAATCCATAGTTCCTCCTTTTTCTAAAGTCCTGATTTCAAAAGTTCAGTCTTTTGAAGGGCATTACTCATAATGAGATGGTACTTTCTTAACATTATTGTTCAGACCCTACCCAGGTGGGGAAGCCATTGGACTCTACAGGTTTGGGTGGGGATAAATTCTTTGAATAGATTGCCCAAGATAGTGTGTGTGTGGGGGGGGGGGGACTTAGAAGTAAATGGCATAATCAAAGTTCATTTGAATAGATTCAACCCCTCATTATACTATTCATTCTCTCATTAACTGTTAATCAATCAGAGTTAATTGCCACCCTTGGGAGCATCCCTCTTCCAATAAGCATACAAGTCTTAAGCCTGCCCATGATGGTCTTTGGTCTAAGAGAGAGAAGGCCAAATGACCATCCTTTAATTAATAAACATGCTGGCATAATTAATAAAATGATTAAAATGCCCAGAAATTATGTCTCTCAAACTTTTTAAATATCACAGTAACTTTCGCCATCTTATTTTTTTATTCCTGTTCCATGATTCTTGTGGACCAATGGAGAATCACAAAATTGAGGTGTCCCATTGCATTTTTTTTAAACCAACCTCAGTTGGACCCTTGCTGCTTCTTGGGAATTCTTCCAAGTGCCCTTATTCCAATATAGTATGCAATTTTTATATACTTCTATGTATAAGTCATTGTGCTAGTTCCTGGGGATAAAAAGACAAAGAAAAATGATCTTCAATAAGCTTGCATTCTAACTGGGGAATACAATATATAAACACATAAATGTGTAATATGTACATGTACAAAATATACTCATGTACAATAATTTACTAAGTAAGAGGACACTAACAAGGGGTTTGGGAAGGACTTCCCACAGGAGGTACAAGCTGAGTTGAGTTGTAAAGGAAGCCAGGGATTCAAAGAGGGGTAAATGAGGAGAATGTACGTTTCTGGCTTGGGGGAATCATAAAGGCAGAACATATGTGGGTGAGAATGACTGATATCCTTTTTGCCTCTTCTCCTATACAGTTCTTCTTTGTTTATCAGCTGCAGCCTGCTCACACCCAAAATGTGCCACTATGCTGCTCTTCAAATGACTCTCAATTTTAATTCTTTGGAATCTGTGGCATTTTATAATTTTCAGCCACACACTATCATCAGAAGAATATTGGTGTTAAGAAGATGGGCCTTTAAAGAAAATTAACTATGATGGACTTAGTAATTTTAATCAATTCAATGACCCACCTCAATTCTAAAGGAATAGATAGAGACAGAGAACTGATGTACTCAGAATACAGATTGAAGCTTACTTATTTCTTTTTCTTTTTCTTGCATTCTTCTTCTTCTTTCTGGAGTAAGGGTAATGTGGAAATTTGTTTTGCATGATTTCATATTTGTAATGAGTTCTGCATTTCTTGCCTTCTCAATGGCTGGGAGAGGGAGAGAATTTCAAACTGAAAATAAAACTGAGTCATTTTAAAAAAACCTAACAAGATGGGCCTTTGTTTGAAGGAGAATTGTGGGGTTATTGAAAGCATTGAATGATTTCTTAAAGGTAATTCAACTTTCTCTCCTCCTGGTGCTCAGTTCTAGGCTCAATTCGCTGTCTATTCCCAGTGCTTGCTCAAAATATTTGTACTGTTGAGACAGCTCTATGGACTCTCCAGTCACATTAATATCACAGTCTAAATAACAGCCTTTTTTCATTTGTATGTTACAGTCTGGACAATAGGAACTTTGATTTTTCCCATGGGGATAGTTAGGTCAAATTCTGTTGTGATTATTGACCTCATTAAGTGCTCAACAAATGCTTGTTGACTGACTGACTCATTTAGGAGTCTCTGCTCTGTTTCCTGGGCCCAGCCCCATCACTGATCATCATGAGGTCTTTGACAGGCTCCATTTCTGAGATGGGCTGATTTGCTCCTCCTTTAGGGCAGTCTCCTACCCCACCTTCTCTTCCTTGCCACCCTACCACTCCCCTCCTCCCAAGGTCTCACCATATTGGTACCAGATTTAATATGACTATTCTGTTGGTTTTCACCCTACAGCAGGTCAGAATACCCAACTCCAGCTTCCTCAGTAGCAGGAACACTGATACATATTGTAACATCTCTTGTGTGATTTTTACTACATGCATGAAAAACACCTTGTTGGAGGTAAATCTTTAAGGTAAGATTTTGCTCTATTGAATCAAACACTTAGAAATTCAAACAATAAGCATCGATGACTTTGTGTTTTCTGTATCTTTCAATCCACTGTATGGCTATAACGATGCAGTCTACCGCAGAACTGCATCTGCTAAATTCTGCCTGTTCCCTTTTCATGTTTTCATCAAGGATGTCCTTAATGTATATGTCAATCGTTGTCATAAAGATTACATAGTGATAAAAAAAAGAAAAACAACAACAACAGAATTTCTCTATGACTTCACCTTCTGTGACAGATATTGGCACATCAGTTTTAATTATCTTCAGCATGGTCATTTTATAGATGTCTGCCATGATTAACGCGATAAGAAATGACTGAGCTTCCCATAAAATGATATTTCTTGGTGCCTTTGGATACGTGATAAAATCAACTATATCAGATCCATTATTGCATCTACAGGAGAACCTATGAATGATCCTTCCATTTAGCTGTAACTTCCTTCTGTTTTCTAGTTTCTGTTATAGAGAAGGTGTCAGGAATTGATACGATTCATTTCCTTCAGTGGTACGTCCGTTTGTTGGTAAAGCCCCCTCTTTAATTTGTCAAAGAGTTGAATTTATGTGGGTTTTTTCCTCTTTATACTCCGGGGCAATTGGTCTCACAGGTTCACTTTTTCCTTTCTCCCTTCTATTTCAGAGAACTTGTTAGTGCCAAATATTCATGAAGATCAGTAAGCTCAAAGCCCCCAGAAAGGGAAGAAATCTCCTTTCCTTAACCATTGAGCAGAGACTGATCTCTCTGTTCTACAGAATACTGTTAAAAACAAAACAAAACAAACTCAGTCACAAACTGAATTTTCCCTTCTTACCTTTTACCTTGGGCAGCTAGGTGGCACAGTGGATAGAGTGCTGGGCCTGGAGTCAGGAAGACTCATCTTCCAGAGTTCAAATCTAGCCTTAGACACTTATTAGCTGTGTGATCCTCAGCAAGTCACTTAACCCTGTTTCCTCAGTTTCCTCATCTGTAAAATGATCTGTAGAAGGAAATGGCAAACAATGCCAAGAAAACCCCAAATCGGGTCACGGAGAGTCGGACATGACTAAAAAAAGACTGAACAACTGAAAATTCTTTACCTTATAGCAAACTCACATTTGGAACTATAATAAAAGCCATCTTATCTTTATTTTGAGACAAAATCAATTATAAAGGTACAAATAGCAAATAAACAAGATTTTAAAAGAACAGGAAACTCCAAAAAAGTAAGTGGTTCTGGTTTACCAAGCACCAGTGACTGGGGGGCAGGAGGGAGGGAGGGAGGATAAAGACACTAATGTCCCAATAACACTACGAGGCAGGCACATTCAGACATAAGGGCAAGTTCTCTCCAGCCATTTTACTCCTTACTCAGGTCAGCAAGAAAGATGAGGCTCCAAATGCTCATAATTATAACTGGTCTTGAGTAGCAGTGCCCATCACTTTTAATCGGTTCTTATAGCTAGAATGAATCTCCATCCCAGTGCCTCTCTGTGAAGCTCCAAAGCTCCCTGTTTCCCCTTTCCTATAAGGCTCCTACCTATTGTTATCCTTCAGGCTCTCTTTTCTGAATGGGAAAACTATACTTCCTAGCAGCCCCTCTACTGATAATGGTATATATTGCTCATTGGACAAAGATCTGGATGCCCAACAGTTAAGTCAAAGTTTATGGTTGGTCTCAAACTGTACAATTCTTAACACCATCTGTTCTTCTTTATATCATTCTCCCATTATCAGTGAAGAAACAGAAGGAGGCCGCACAAAAATGGGGACCTCTTTGTACATTTCTTCATTTTATGTTTTTTGCATGTGTCATCTAGTGTCCAGCTTACTTGTGATGAGCCTGTCTATACTTAGCTAGGCTGGCCTTTTGGAAAGTGGACTCAGTCTGTGTTTCCAAGACCATTACTCACAATCTTTCCCATATGCTAGAGTTTATGTTCTGTTGGCCTAGTCTTCAATAACTCAGGATCCCCTCCATGATGAAACAGATAAATGAGGTCTCTGATAAGCTAAACAAACAAACAAGCAAACAAACCAAAAAAGCCCTCTTCCTTAAACCCGTCATTCATCACTCTGTTGAAACTACTCTCTTAAGAGTCTGGTGGGGGTCAGAGTCAATATAATGGAAAAAAGACAAGGACTCCCTGAGTTCTCCCAAATTCCCCTCCAACAACTTAATGTTCCAGAACAAATTCCGGAGTGTCAGAATCCGTACAAGAAAAGGGTGCTTTTTCAGCCCAATACAATTTAGAAGGTTGGCATGAAAGGTCTGCTGTATCAGGGTGAGAGTACAGCGTAGTCTAGTTCAAGCTAGTCCAGCTATGCCATAGGAAGCCAGCAACAGGCCTGGAGGTGACTGAATCAGTTGCAACAGTGGCTGCTCCTGGAGCTCTCAGCCCACAAACTGGGGGTTGGACAACTGGTCAGAAGGAGACTATAGAAAACCCTGTGTTGGCACTGGGTGCAGTTGCATTACTCATAGTCATATCCTGGTCACAGTCCCAGGGCAAAGAAAAGCACTAGCCCACTACAGATTATGGCCACAGGGGATCTGGGATCCTGGTCACAGTTTCAGGGCAGAAAAGAGTGCTTTTGGTTGCTCACAGACCAGAGCATAGGCCAGAAGTATATTAAACACACTTCTCCTTAGATCATACCACCTTTGAAGAACTGACAACTTAGAGACATCCCCCCAGAACTAGCTCTGAAAACAGCTGCATAAAAAGTCTGAAGCTTGGGATAGCACCCTCTCCAGCCTGGGAGCAGAGGCCAAGTTTAACGTAAAGTTAAAAGTCTAGAAATAGGCTGGGAAAATGACCAAACAACAAAAAAAAGGAAATGACAGAAAATTACTTTGGTGACAATGAAGATCAAAATACAAACTCAGAAGACAACAAAGTCAAAACTACTCTATCCAAAGCCTCAAGAAAAATGTGAATTGGTCTGAGGCCCCAAAAGAATTCCTTAAATAGCTCAAAAAATATTTTAAAATCAAATAAGAGAGTTAGAGGAAAATTGGAAAAAAGAAATGACATTGATGCAAAAAATCATGAAAAAAAAAGAAAGGGGGCAAAAAAATGGAAGAAAATAATACCTTAAAAACAGAATAAATCAAATGCTAAAAGAGGCATAAAAATCCAATGAAGAGAAGAATGCCTTAAAAAGCAAAATTGACCAAATGGAAAAAGATGCACAAGAATTCATTTAAAAAAAAACCCCAAAACTCCTTAAAATGTAGAAGTGACCAAATGGAAAGGAGGTACAAAAGCTCAACAAAGAAAACGATCCTTTAAAAATTAGAATTCGGCAAGTGGAAGCTAATGACTCCATAAGACATCAAGAGGTAATGAAATAAAGTCAAAAGAATGAAAAAAAAATAGAAGAAAATGTGAAATATTTAACTGGAAAAATAACTGACCTGGAAAATAGATCCAGGAGAGATAATTTAAAAATTATTGGACCACCTTAAAGCTATGATCAAAAAAAGATCCTAGACGTCATCTTTCAAGAAATTATCAAAGAAAACTGCCCTGATATTCTAGAACCAGAAGGTAAAATAGAAATTGAAAGAATCCACCAAACACTTCCTGAAAGAGATCTCAAAATGAAAACTCTCTGGAATATTATAGCCAAATTTCAGAGCTCCCAGGTCAAGAAGAAAATATTGCAAACAGCCAGAAAGAAACAATTCAAATATCATCGAACCACAGTCTGGATAGCATAAGACTTAGTATTTTCTACATTAAAGGACTGGAAGGTTTGGAATACATTATTCCAGAGGGCAAAGCAAGAATCATCTACCCAGCAAAACTGAGTATTATCTTTTGGGCGGGGGCAGATGCACATTCATTCCTGATGAAAAGACCAGAGCTGAATAGAAAATTTGACTTTCCAGTTGAAGAGAAGCATAAAAAGGTCAACAGGAAAGAGAAATCACAAGGAATTCACAAGATTAAAGTGTTTATATTCCTACATTGGAAGATGTCACTCCTAAGAATCTTCTCATTATTAGGATAGTTAGGAGTATACATGGACAGAAGGCATGGGTTTGAGTTGAATATGATGGAATGATACCTAAAAAAAAAAAGGGATGAGATTGAGGAATACACTGGGAGAAAAGGGAAAAGAAGGGTAGAATGGGGGTAAATTATCTCACATAAAAGAGGCATGAAAGAGCTTTTACAATGCAGGGGAAGATGGAGGAGGTGGGCAGGAGAACATTGAGTATTACTCTCATTGGAACTAGCTAAAAGAGGGAATAACATATATACTCAGTTGGGTATAGAAATCTATCTTACCCTACAGGAAAGCAGGAGGGGAAAGGGAGTGGGGGGGGGGAGGTTAAGGCTGATAGAAGGGAGGGCAGATTGGAGGAGGTGGTAGTCAGAAGAAAAATACTTTTGAGGATGGACAGGATGAAAGGGAAAAAAATGTAGGATAAACAGGAGGAAAATAGGATGAAGGGAAATACAGTTAGTAATCACAAGTATGAAAAAAATTTATAGCAAGCATCTCTGATAAATACCCCAATAGAAAACCAAGACAAATTTATAAAAATTAAAACCAGTCCCTAATTAATGAATGATCAAAGGATATGAACAGGCAGTACTCAAAGTAATCAAAGTTATCTATAATCATGAAAAAATGCTCTAAATCACTAATGATCAGAGAAATGCAAATTAAAACAACTCTCAAGTGCCAGCCCATACCTATAAGATTGGCTAATATGACAGAAAATTGTGATAGAATACTATTTTGCTATAAGAAATGATGAGCAGGAGACCTTCAAAAACACCTGTAAATATTTACATGAACTGATACAAAGTGAAGTGAGCAGAACTGGGAGAACAGTGTACACAGTATAAGCAATATTGTACTATGATCAGCTGCAAATGACTTAGCTATTTTCATCAATACAATGATTCCAAGACAACTCTGATGAAAAATGCTAACTATCTCCAAAGAAAGAACTGGTGGAGTTTAAATGCAGATCAAAGCATACTTTTTTTTTTAAAAAACCTTTCTTTATTTTTCTTGTTTTTGTGTATGTTTTCTTGCACAACATGACTGGTATAGAAATAAATTTTCTGTGACTACATGTGTAAAACCTATGTTAAATTGCTTGCCTTCTCACTGAAGGAAAAGTGAAGGGAAGGAGGGAGAGAATTTAGAACTCAAAGTTTTAAGAGACATTTGTTAAAAATTGTTTTTGTTTTGTTTTGTGAGGCAATTGGGATTAAGTGACTTCCCCAGAGTAAGAGTTATGTGTCTGAGGTCACATTTGAACTCAGGTCCTCCTGACTCCAGGGCCATTGCTCTATCCACTGCACCACCTAGCTGCCCCTAAAAATTGTTTTTACATATAATTGGGTGGAAATAAAATATTAAATAATTTTTAAAAAGAGTCTCAGTTACCAAGAATCATTCACTCACGATCTCTCTGCTGCATTTGACCCTAATCCCTAAGTCATCAATATGGAAATTCTCTCCTCTCTAAATTCTCACAAAGTTCCTAGAACTGACTATGCACAGATATACAGTGAAAAAACTGAGAACATGACAGAAACAGAGGAATATGTTTAAAAAATACTCAAACTAATAGAAAATCAAATAGAGATCTTAAATAACCCAATCTCAGAAAAAGAAATAGAACTAACTGTAAAGGATCTACCAAAGGAAACACTACCAGTGCTAATGTACTCAAAGGAGAATTCTATCAAAATTGAAAAGGATAACTAGTACCTATACAACATAAATTATTTTGAAAAGTTGCAAAAGAAAGCACCCTAACATTCCTTTTATTGGACAATATGGTCTTAATATATTAAGACTATATTAAACATGTATAGCCTATATCAGATTACATGCTGTCTTGGGGAGGGGGGAGGGAAGGAAGGGGGAAAATTTAGAACTCAAAATCTTATAAAAGTGAATGTTGAAAACTAAAAATAAATTTTAAAAAATTAAAATAAAAGACTGTATTAAGCTAGGTGGCCCAATGGATAAAGCTCTGGCTTGGAATCAGGAAAATTCATCTTCTTGAGTTCAAATCTGGCTCCAGACACTTACTAGCTGTGTGATCCTAGACAAGTCACTTAACCCTGTTTGCCTTAGTTCTTCATCTGTAAAATAAGCTGGAGAAACAAACGGCAAACCACTCCAGAACCCTTGCCAAGAAAACCCCAAATGGAGTCATAAAGAGTCAGATATGACTGAAACAACTGAACATCAACACCACAACACTCTTAATACCTAAATGAAGAAAGGATAAAACACAGAATTGTAGACCAATATTATTAATAAATATTGATTCAAAAATTTTAAGTAAAACCCCAACAAACAGATGACAATGATTTATCCAAGAAATCATACATCATGACCAAGTTGGATTAATACCAGAGATGCAAGGATTGTTCAACATTAGGAAGCTAATATAATTAATCATATTAAAAATAACAGCATTTCAAACCACATGATTATCTCAAGATATGCAGAAAAAGCCTTTGATAAAATATAACACTTCATTTATCCTAAAAAAAACCTTACAAAGTATAGGAATAGAGGGACCTTTAAAAATCATAAAAAGTATCTATCTAAAACCAAAAGCAAGCATCATATGCAATAATGATACATCAGAACCTTTTCCAATAAATAGAACAGTAAAGCAAGGATACCTATTCTTTCCTATATTATTTAATATTGTTCTATAGATGGTAGCAACAGCAATAAGATAAGAGAAAAAAAATTAAAGGAATAAAGATAGGTAAAAAATAGATGAAACTATTTCTATTTGCTGATGATATGATAGTATAGTTGGAAAATTCTAGGATATCAGCAGAGATAATGAGGCAGCTAACTAATAGCTTCAGCAAAGTTGTGTGCTATAAATTAAACCCTAAAAAAATCAACTGCATTTTTATTTAATAGTAGCAAAATTTTTAAAATAGAGAAATTTCACTTCAAATAACTACAAAATACGTAAGATATCTGGGGATCCATCTACCAAAGCACACAAATATGTGCATAGATTCAATTACAAAGTTCTCCCTAACGAAATAAAGACCTAAATAGTTGAAGAGATATTCAGTGCTCATGACTAGGTCATGCCAATATAATAAAAATTACAATACTACCAAAATGAATTTTCAGTTTTAATGCTATACCAATCAAATTATCAAAGGGATAACTTACAGAACCTGATAAAATAATAAAATTCATTTAAAACAATAAAAGATTTAGAATATCAAGAGAAATAATAAAGAGAAGTAGGAATCAATCTGGAATAGCACTCCCAGCCCTCAAACTACATTATAAAGCAGCAGTCATCAAAGTTATCTGGTATTGGTTAAAAATGGAGAAACATTCAATGGAACAGACTAGACAAGGGAAAATAAAAAACAATGGAACCCTATGACCCAGTGTTTAATAAAACATAAATGACTTATGAAAGAACTCCGTATTTGGTTAAAAAAGAAAAAACAACTAGGAAAACTGGAAACCAGTCTGGCAGAAACTAGGCTTAAACTAAAACCTCAAACCATATTCCATAATACAATATCATTGGATACATGACCTTAATATTAAAGATCATATGATAAAAAATTAGAAGAGAATCAAATCATACACCTCACAAAGCTCTGGGGGGGACATGTATTCTTCACCAAACAAAGAGCAGAGGCAATTACACAAGATAAAATAGGTAACTTGATTATATGAAACTAAAAAACTTCTGCACAAGTAAAATTAATGTACTTAGGATAAGAAGGAAAGTGGTCTAATGAGGAAAAATATTTGTATCAAATTTCTCTGATAATTAGTACCCAAGATTTATAAAATATATACTGTTGTTGTTTAGTCATCTTTCAGTTGTGTTCGACTCTTTGTGATCCCTTTTTGGGGTTTTCTTGGCAAAGATCCTGAAGTGGTTTGCCATCTTCTTCACCAATTCATTCAACAGATAATGAAACTGAGGCAAACCCTTGCCCAGGGTCACACAGCTAGTAAGTGTCTGAGGTTAGATTTGAACTCAGGTCTTCTTGACTCCAGGTCTGGCATTCCATCCACTGTGCCACCTAGCTCCTATAAAAAATATTTGTGTATATATAAAGATATATACATATATAAAGGTATTATACTAATGTGTATATATATATGTATTATATATATATGCATATGTATTTGGTTTATATAAAGCAAAAAGCTATTCCACAATAGATTAGTGGTCAAAGGTTAAGAACAAACATTTCTCAAAAGAAAAATTACAAACTAGCTATATGAATGAAGGTCCAATCTCTAATAGTAAGAGAAATACAAATCAAAATAACTGAGGTTGTACCTTATACCTTGAAAATTGGCAAAGGTGACAAAAAAGGGTAACAGTCAGGGGTCTGCTAGTAAGTGTTTAATAACTGGTTCTCCAAAAAAAATGTTCACAGGACATACTTTTAAGTTTAATTTGCATTATTAACATTTTCTCCATTATTTTTTTAAGTCTAGAAATCAACAAAGCAAAATTTCTGAGGAGTATATGCTCACAATTAAATTTTAAATAGGTTCTCACCAGCCAATTTGAGCTGGTTCTAGTACATCCCTGGAATAGTTCATTATCCAGAACCCAGGCAAGAAATTGATGTACAATGCTAATGAACTTCTCCAGGCAACCAAATTTTGGCATAGTTTTCCATAAACCTTCATGACTGACAGTATCAAAGGCCTTGGTCAGATTGATGAACATTATGTACAGACCTCTATCCTGCTCCTGGCATTTTACCTGGAGTTGTCAGGCAGCAAACACCGTATCGACTGTTCTTTGGCCCTTTCTGAAGCCACACTGGCTCTCAGGTAGATAACTATCTTCCAGGTGAAGGATTAGCCTATTAAGATGGACTCTAGCAAGAATCTTGCCAGCAATGACTAAGAGAGACCTCCTCTATGAATGTTGCAGGACAGTCTATTTCCTTTACCTTCATAGTGATGGACAATGGAGGCATCCTTGAACTCCTGGGGGAATAACCTCTTTTTGCCATATAACCTGGAAAATTTCAGTCAGCTTGCATGTGCAATGGACCCCCCTACCTTGTAAATCTCAGCTAGAATAGAATCAGCATTCAAAACCTCTTCTTCTGTTGGAAACTTGGCTAGAGAGGGATTGACTTCAGCCTGAGGTAAAAAGTCAATGGCTTCAGCATTGATTGATGACAGTCTGTTGTGAACACTTATAGAAGTGTTCAGCTCATCTTTCTAGGATCATGTCCTTATCACTAATCAATGTGGCTCCATCTGCACCGTGTGGCTGAGATGCACCATACATCTCTGGCCCATAAATAGCTTTCAGGGCATCATAAAAGTGCTTTGGATGGTTTCTATCACCATAAAACTGAATTCCATCTACCTTCTTACTGAGCCAAGAGTCTTGCATCTCTCTAAGCTTCACTTGTACTTTATTTTTGATGGAGTTAAATGCTGTTTTCTTCGATATAGATGAACTATTCTGCTGGCAAACCCTGTGGAGGTCTCACTTTTCCTTTAGTAGCTTCTAAATTTCTCCATCATTTTCATCAAACCAGTCTTGATGTTTGCGAGTGTTCTGACCTAGGTGAGTAAATATGGTACTGTATACCAAACCTCTGTAAGATGCCCACTCCTTTTCTGCTCCACTATTGTCAACTGTGTGTTGGATCAGCTTTCCCTCCAAGTTAGCAAAAACTGTTGACACTAAGAGAAGCACTCCAATTTGTTGACATTAAGTCATCTTGCCTTGGGGCCACTGCTTTTGTTGAATGTAAATTTTTTTTTTTTTGATAAATAGTATTTTATTTTTTCCAATTACATGTAAAGAAAGTTTTCAACATTCATTTTTATAAGATTTTAAGTTCCAAATTTTTCTCTATCCCCACTCCGCCTCCTCAAGACAGCAAGCAATCTCATATAGGTTATACATGTGCAATCATTTAAATTCCATTACTCATGTTGTGAAGAAACAGAACAAAAGGGAAAAAAACACGAAAAACAAAAAAAAGTGAAAACAGTATGCTTCAATCTGCATTCATACTCCATAGTTCTTTCTCTGGATTTGGATAGCATTTTCCATCATGAGGCTTTTGGAATTGTCTTGGATCATTGTATTGCTGAGAAGAGCTAAGTCTATTATAGTCTATTATAATGTTGCTGTTACTATGAACTGTGTTCTCCTGGTTCTACTCACTTCACTCAGCATCCATTCATGTAAGTCTTTCAGGGTTTTTCTGAAATTTGCCCGCTCATTGCTTCTTATAGCACAATTGTATTCCATTCCATTCATATATCACAACTTGCTCAGCCATTCCCCAATTGATGGGCTTTACCTCAATTTCCAATTGAATACAAATATTTAGCTTGGAGAGGCTAAGTTTGTGATCAGTCCAGCACTCTGCACCACCCACTGGCTTCATTACTTTCACATCCTGCCTGTCTCTTCTCTTTACAATGACATAGTCTATTAAATGCCAATGTTTGCTTCGAAGGTGCATCCATGAAGTTTTATTGTTTAAGTACAATAGACAGTGTTGGTGATGAAAAGGTAATGAGATGCGCAAGTCTTCAGTAGTAAGTGACCACTGTGGTTGCTGTTTCCAACTCCACTCTTTTCAAGGACTCCCTATCTTGTCTGGTATATCCTGTATTATTCAAAAGCTTTTGTCGTAATATTTGAATGTCTTTCTCCTGTATTCTTGCAGAATTCGTTATCTGTTATTAGAATTAACTTTAACCATAATGTTTGAAGTGTAGGGATTTTTTTTCTCCTAGAAGTGATCAATGTATTATTTCAATTAGTGTTGTTTTCTGTATTCAGTTCTGTGTAACTTTCTTATTATATTTCTTGCCCTGTGTTGTTCAGATTATTTTTAAATTTATTATGTTCTTCTGGAAGACTTATGAGTATTAAACTCTACACATCTTTTCTTCAAGGTCAGTACCAATAGTTTGAATAAAGATTATGTATCCTTTTAATGTTACTTTTTGCTTCTCTTCAGCTAGATTTTTCTCTACTTCTTCTCCTTCCTCTTTTTTTTTTTTTTTTTTTTGGTTTCCCATATCAATTACACTCTTTTTTGTTTCATTGAAGGAACTCTCAACCATGGCTTCATCCCCCTCCTCCCTCTGCCAACTTATTCATTGAGGCTTTTTATTTCTGCATTGAGAACAACATTCCCATTTCCTTTTATGATAAATTTCATTTCTATTATGAACCGAATTTCATTTCTATTATGAACCGTTCTAGCATTTCATGTTGTTGTTTTCTGTTCTCTTAAGAGTTCACAGGATTCTGTGTTTCATCAGGCTTGGTTCATTTTCCTTTGTCAGTGTAATATTCATTCATTCATTCATTCATTTATTTATTTATTTATTTTTGCTTTTTGGTGAGGCAATTGGGGTTAAGTGACCTGCCTAGGATCACATAGCTAGGAAGTGTCAAATGTCTGAGGTCAGATTTGAACTTAGGTCCTCCTGACTCCAAGACCAGAGCCTTATGCACTGCGCCACCTAGCTTCCCCAAGTGTAATATTTATTAGAGTAACCACTGGAGTAGGGTGACCTCAAAGACCTCTGGGATTTGTAGTACTTCCCAGTTCGGAGAGAGAGGAAATTAATAAGATCAGCCTTCCAAGAAGGGTATAGTTTTTGATGGACAGTGATGGTGGAGTACGGGGACATGAGGAGAGGGGAAGAGAGAAGGGAAGATGATGGCAGCAGCACAATTATGGAACCCAGTGACTGTGAGGGTGTTGTCCACACTTATTGCAGTAGCAAGAGTGCTGAGGGAAAACCTCATAGGAAGGAAGTGTGGTCCCAATTCTGTTCCTGCCTTACTTAGACTCTTTTTTTTAATTGATAGAGGGCATTTGCCAGAAATTTTATAAACACCTGTGACTGATCTTGTCTTTAAGTTGCCTGGTTGCCTTTGTTGCTACACAAGGGTGTGAGAGACCAATGGGAACCACTCAATGAAGGGGGTGGAGGTGGGGCTTTCTTAATACAGTGCTAGAAGATGAAACCCCAGTCCACTGTCAGGGAGTTCTGCTCTCTAATTGGGGACATATGCACAAGTCATTTCATAAGTACAGAATGGACACAGAACTGGGCTCCACTGCATAAACTTACTTTATAGATGTGAAGCAAGGTTATATTAAGAAAGCTTTGTAATCTCTTTGAGGGTTTAGTACTCATGTTTCTAATTTAAGACTCCTCTGTTGATTTATCTCTTTATGCTCTGGATTTTTATTGAGTTTTTCTCCCTCTTAAAATCTTTATTTTTCAGCTTTCTTTCCTTTAGATTCTCCTGTCACTTGCTTTCTAATTCTCCTTCCTTTTGTGATAGGTATACTTCCAGGACTGAACTGCAAAGCTGCCTCAGCCTCCTTGTATGTTAGGGGATTTATGTTTCATTAACTTTGGTCCCTGCTGTGAGTATCATCTGGGGACGATTGGATTGGCCCCAGATGGATTTCAGTGCCCTTTCATTCAGTTCTGGTATAGCCATTCCTGCTGGTCCACTGCCCAACCTCTTCTCTTGGCTCTCATTCTTTTCCTTTTTGGCTGGGCTGAATGTCAAGTCAAGTTGACAAGCATTTATTAAGCACTTATTATGTGCCAGGAACTGTACTCTGCCACTTTTTTCAGGGTTGGAATAGGACAGAGAGGGCTTCCCAGACATAATCTCTGAAGCCTTGAAAGCCTCTAATTTAAGGCTATCCCAAACAGGGGGCAACATACTTTTCTCTCCTGACACATATGGCAGAGTAGAATCAAAGTCTGTTGTAAGGGGTGAGGTGTGTTGGAATAGTCTCTACAGCAGTAAGAGACTCTAATATTTGCCCCAGGCACAAGTTCATAGTTGGCCTTACATGGAGGATTATGGAGGAAGGGTGCTGAGTGAGTAGTTTAAAAATAACTCCAGTATTTGTTAATTCATAAGGATTTTACTTTGTAGGGGTTCCTTTTTTTTAATCCTGTGAATTCAGCTTTAATTGGTCTATATCTGCCACTTAATTCCTCTTTTGGGGTTTTTTGTTTTGTTTTGTTTTCATTTATTTCAGATTTAGTAAGAATTAGAGAAAGTGTCTAATTAGCCATCTTATTGGCCATATCATGTAGAAAATCCTTTCACATAAAAAAACTGTTTCATTTTTCTTGATTTCAATCATACCCAATCCCCTGTGTATCTCATTAGTTTTGTTTGTTTGTGACAAAAGCAAAAGCTATTACGTGAAACAGGTTCAAAGAAGCAATATGAATCAGAAGAGCAATGGATGTAGAGTCTGGATGGAGATGATATCCAAGCTCTGTTACTTAAAAACCATGTGACTTTGGGCTAGTCATTTACCTTCCCTATGCCTCAGTTGCCTGCTCTGTAAAATGAGGATAATAACACCAGCACTGTTATGGGAATCAAATTAGATAATGCACGTAGCTCATCTGCAAACTGTCAAGTGCTGAATCAACATGAGCTATGCTATTAACTTATAAGAAGTGTGGGAGAATTGCTTTGAAAGAGTAAGGCATTTCTCACTTTTCACTCAGTCAGTAAGGCACAAGCTTGTGTTTTCCTTCCTTCCCCCTTTGGATTACGTTACAAAAGCAAGTGCGCTCAGCCAAGGGCCGCAGAGAGCTGTTTCTCAGGAGAACCGGAAGGCATCGGCTCTGCCCCAAGCATGTGACTCTGGGTGTTTTGTATTTAGATTGTTCTTACCTTCACTGCTTCCCAGCTAGAATTAACAGGGTGGCGTCCAAATGGCCCAAAACCTGAAACCAAAGAAAACCCCAGCATGATTACACTCTGTTTGCACTTGAGTCGTGAGGGATTGGATTCTCTGCCTGACCTATATGCTTTCATTCATTCGGTTTTAATTCTTATAAACCTTTTCTCAGTGGTTATCCACTCTCCTGAACGGGCTGTGTTTCTCTCTGATACTTTTCTGTGCTATAATCATTCTTATGGGAAGTCTACATTTTCTTCTTTCCCACTGCAGGTTTTTTCACTGCTGATCCAGAAATGTTGCCCAAGTGCATGCTGTTATGTACCTGGCACTGTGGGGGAAACCAAAGGAAGCACACAGCATGTGAAACAAGTAAACAATGATACAAGATACTCTTTTTTGTAATCAAGTCCTAAATTAGAGGGTTAGGACTCCTAAGTGACTGAGCATTCTAGAGATTTTGTTGTTGTTGCTCAGTTGTGTCCAACTCTTCATGACCCCTTGGACCATTCTGTGTGTGGGGTTTTCTTGGCAAAGATACTAGAGTGGTTTGCCATTTCCTTCTCCCGGGGGTTAAGGCAAATAGAAATTAAGTGACTTGCCCAGGTTCACACAGCTAGTAAATATCTGAGGCCACATTTGAACTCAGGTCTTCCTGACTCCAGGCCCAGTGCTCCATCCACTGAGCCACCTAGCTCTCTGCATTCTGGAGAAGAGGTAGATTAGTGTGGGCTGGAGTAGTAAGGGAATTCTTCCCAGAGGAGGTGCAGGATAAGCTAAGCCCTAACAGAACCAGTCAATCAATCAATCAGTAAGTATTTAATAAACTTGTACTATGTGCCAGGTCCAAGTACAAAGAAGGAAAAAATTCTTCCCTACAAAAGTTTACATTCTAATGGGAGAACAAGTATATATAAATATATGTATGACATAAATATAAAGCTAATAAATACAAAAATATACAAAGTAGCTAAACACCAGGTAGTTTTGGAGGAAGCAGTTGGGAGGATTAGGAAAGACTTTATAAAGAAAACGGTGCTTGAGGTGTATTTTAAAGGAAGAAAAAAACTCCATTAGGCACAGAGAGGTAAGGAAGAAGTGCCTGCCAGACATTTAAGATGGCCAAAGGGGATTTGGATAGGGAGAAAGAGGAAGGAAGAGAGAAGGCATTCTCAACCGGGTTTCAGATGACTGTGAAGACACCAGACTGATAGAAGCAAAGAGTAAATAACAGTGAGTAAAGAGAGACGTAGTTGACAAGGTAAAAGGTGCCAGTTGATGTGTGATCTGGTTCTTTGTATTTGTAGGGTAATACAATCATAGATTTAGGAATGAAGGGACGTTAGAGGTCATCTAGTTCAACCCTGTCATCTTAACCATTGAGGAAACTGAGGTCCCCAAATATGAAGTCTTACTTAAGATAGTACATGGCAGAGTCAGTATCAGAACCCAAGTCCCATGATTTCAAATACAATGCTCTTTAATCCAGTGAAAACTGGGTTGCAAGTGCAGTTATATACATAGCACCCATCTTCTGTTGTCTGGAAAACACCCTCTCTGGGTCTCAGTTACATCATCTATGAAATAAGGGGGTTGTAATAGATGATCTCTGATGGCCCTTCCAACTTAAAACTTCAAAAGTCTACTTAGTACTTTTATTCTAAACAAAATCTGTTATCACAGTGATTTATCAGAACTTTGCTTTGGAAAACAAGGCAAAACACTGTTAGCACTAAATTAGTAAATGGCCCCTAGTGGCCTGAGATAGTTAAACTCATCTCTAAGCCTTTGGAAATTGCTTTGAAAACGACTCCTGGCCAAAGAATGGCTCGTTGATGTTTGCTACATCTCATTTTGGAGCTTCCAATCAATCAATCAATCAATCAATCAACATTTAAGAAGTACCTTCTGTGTGCCAGGTACTCTGCTGGGTACTTCAAAATAATATGATGCATGCTGTGGTATGTGGCTATGGATATCCCAGAACTGTACTTGGTGTCTCAGTTATTTTATCACCCAAACCAACTGTAGCACAAAATAGCCATTGACTTCTTCAACTCAGACCACTGTGCACTGTGATTTGTAGTTTCAGGTATGTTTAGGAGGGGCAGGGTACAACTGAGAATATAGTCATCCACATGTAGTAGTGTCTTCAGTGGTTTCCCCCTTTCTAGTGAATAATATCCAAAGTCAATAGCAGGGAATTTAAAGCCCTTCACAATCTGGTTCCCACCTGTCTTTGTACCTTGAACTACTACGTCTGTTCAAGTATGCGACACTTGAGTTAAACTGGACCGTTTACTTTTCCACTAAGACATCCCTTACTTTTCTACCACTGAACCTTTGTTTATAAATTTTTTTTTTGAGACAATCAGTGTTAAGTGACTTGCCCAAGTTCACACAGCTAGTAAGTGTCTGAGGCCACATTTAAACTCAGATCTACCATGCCACCTAGCTGCCCCTAAAACTTTGTTTATCCTGCTCACTATGACACCTTTCTTTACCCTGTCTCTCCCTTATATCCTTCTGTTGAAATCCCACCCATTCTTCAAAGCATGGTAGACTGAGAGCTGGAAGAAACTCTAGAGCACATATAATACAATCTTCTAATTTTGCAGATGAGGAAACAGATCCTGAGAGGTTAGGTGACTTATAAGGTTATACAGCTACAAGTAGAAGAACTGGAGTGTGAACTTAGATTCTCTGTATCTCTTAGATACATCATGGAGCATCTTCCAGATCTTCCTCAAGTAGTTTTCTCCTTGATTCTCTTCCCCCCTTTTCCCAAATGGATAGGATCTCTCATTCTTTGCAACTCTCATAGTTCTTGGTACTTCTCTTATGCACTTATGTTGTTGATTTACTTTGTTTTGTTTTCTGATCTGGAACTGATTTTATCAACGTTATAGAACTCTCAGTGTGGAAAACCCTTTGTCATCTTTATCATCTCATCTCAGACTCTGATGCAGACAGGTCAGGACTGAGCCCATGAGCCCTGAGAACAGCACTAACCTCCAAACCACTGGACCTGTTTCTCACCCAGCTCTTGCAGCCATTTATGGAAGGAAAAATCCTTGTGAAGAAGTGGCATACCTTCTTCATCACCACCAGCAGCAATTGTGGACCAACTGCCAGCAACAGACAGATGAGCACAAGAGTGCTGAGAGCGTCAGTACTCCCAAGACCACCTGTCCTGCTTCCAGCAGAATCCTCACAGTCATCATCCAGGGAAGCAACTCCTGCGAAGAACGGGCCAACTATTCCCACTACCTGCCAACCAACTGCCAACAGGGTAGTCAG
This sequence comes from Vombatus ursinus, assembly GCF_900497805.2. Lineage (NCBI taxonomy): Eukaryota > Metazoa > Chordata > Mammalia > Diprotodontia > Vombatidae > Vombatus > Vombatus ursinus. The sequence continues at coordinate 41,993,276 of NW_020948983.1, read as the reverse complement.
CCCAGATTAGCTGAAGCAGTGGGGCATCCTGAGGGACAGACAGGAGGCAGCATGTGCCAGGCGAGCCACCATCACCACCTTGACCACTATCTCCCCTTAGCACCTGAGGAAGATAGCCCAGAACCCTGCAGCCAAGAGCCTTGAGAATAACAACCCAGAGCCCTTACCCATAATTCTAGAGGGATTTATCTAAGAATTTATCCTCCTACCCCCTTGCGTAGATGCAGCCTAGCAACTGCTCCCGTAGAGGCTGCAAACATGTCTTTTGAAGACCTAGAAAAGAAAGTTCTTGTCATTGTCAAATGGTTGACATCAGAAACTGATATAATTTAATTAGTGAAAATGACATTATAAAAGAAGCATTACCATCTGCTTTGCCACTATATTCTAAGTACCACAGAACTTTTCCATCTGACTTGCTGCTAAAATCTTCCATATGTATTGTTTCCCCCATTAAAATATGAGCTCCTTGAGAGCTGGGACCATCTTACTTTTCTATGTGAATTTCCAATGCTTAGCACAGTGCTTTGCACATTGTAAGCACTTATTTATTAAGCCTTAATAAATACTTTATTCAATCTTTCATTTGTTCCATCCATGCAGATTAGTAATCATCTCTATCTTATGAGATCATAGGATGATAGATTTAAAACTGGAAATGTCCTTAGCAATCATATTGTCCAACCCCCTCACTTTACAGAGGGGAAAACTGAGTCCAGAGAGGTTTAAATGATTTGGCCGAAGTAATACAGACATTAAATATCATAACTAGGATAGGATTCCAGTTCAAGGTCTGTGACTCCAATTTCAGTGCTCTTGGCAGTACATCATGCTGGCTAGATAAATTTATAAAAAGTATCATTTTTGCATGATGTTTTAATGCAAATACTATAAAGGGATAATGTAATATAGTGCAAAATCTGGGAACCAGATTCCTGGATTCAAATTCTGGCTTTGATATTAACTGTGTGAACTTAGCTACATCATTTCAACTATCTCAGACTCAGTTTTCTCACCTGCAAAAGGGAGTTAAAAATATTTTCATTACCTACTGCACTTGGTTAGCTGGTTCTGAAGAAAACACCTTAAAGTGTTACATGAATATGAATTGCTATTTTATCAGCTCCCTTACAAGATCTTATACTCCTTGAAGATAGGAGTAATCTTAAAAAAAAATCCTTGTGCTTCATTAACCTTTTGGTAGCATTCATTGTGTGTGTGTGTGTGTGTGTGGGTATCACAGTTACTTGATAAATGTTTGATGAATGAATGAGGCTGCTCCCAGATGACTATATACAAGATTACTTATGATTACAACTTGTTTCTACTAGTTTCCCAGTGGAATACAAATACAAAAAGTATTCGTCCACAAGCTTTTCAGATTACCTAATTGTGTCCTCAGGCATTGGCTTAATAACATAGATTGGATAAGACTCAGGCCCACAAAGATGATCTACTAAGCCAGGGAAGAACTCTGATCTTTGTGGAAGGAGTGCCCATAGCAATGACGCCCATAGCAATGACATCATTAATCCATAAAGTATTGAAAAAAGACAAGCTCTCATACAACTCTCACTTTAATCTTGGTGGTGTCTGAAAATGGGTCCAGGCACCATTTGGGCTGACAGAAACATCAGCAAGTTGCACACTAAGACGTAAGCAGATTTCAGCATACTGTCAATGATGATGTGCATACAGACAGTGGTATAAAATGTATTATCAAGGATACTGATGATAGAAGGAAGTGAGCTGGTCATGTAGCAAGAGTGAACGATAATAAGAGCTCATGTGTTACATTGTGATTTAAGGTGTGCAAGACTCTTTTCTAACAAAAACCTTGTGAGGTAGCAAGCATAAGTAGTATTACTCCCATTTTATTGATGTGGATACAGGCCCAAAGATCTTAAGTGACTTGACTGCTACAGAGCTACTCAGGTCAGAGCTGGGATTCCAACTTAGGTCTCCAAACTTTACCTCTAGCATTCTGTCCACTAAACCATGCTTCCTTTATTACAGATAGACAGCGGGAATACTGCACTAGTACCCTCAAAATATTAAAATCCAGTTCAGTACAACAAACCTTTATTAATCACCAGCCATGTGCAAGGTTCTGTGCTAAGTCCTGAGGATAAAAGATAAAAGTGAAAAACTGTCCCTGTTCTCAAGATTACATCCAGGGGAAGGGGTGGTGGTGGTGAGGAAGGAATGCAACACATAACAGATAAATATATAATTTGAGGAAGGAATGGAAACAGGAAAGACTCCATGGAGGAGGGAGCACATGAGTTGATCCCAAAATAAAAGTTGAGGATTCTAAGAGGCCAGAAGTGAGGAGAGATCACATTCCATGCATTGGATCAATGGAATGCCATTGAGAAATAGTAATTGCGCCAGTTTACCTGGAAGTAGAATGCATAAAGGGGAATAATATGCAATAAGCCTGCAAAGGCAGGCAGGGCCTAGATTGTGAAGGACTTCAAATGTCATGCTGAAGAGTCTGTATGTTATCCTTTATGCAGAGGGAGTCATTGATGGCTTTTGAACATGGGAGTAGTAACATGCTCAGGCTTAGAGGCAGGTACCAGGGCACAATAGACAGATTGCTAAGCCTAAAGTCAGAAAGACCTGAGTCCAATCTCAGACATTTGCCAGCTGTGTTACCCTGAGCAAGTTACTTAACTTCGGTTTGCCTCAGTTTTCTCAACCATAAAATGGGAATAATAATAGCTCTTATCTTATAGGGTTGTTGTAAGGATCAAATGAGATATTTGTAAAAAAAAAAATCACTTAGCACACTTGATATATGGTAGCTGCTATATAAATGCTTACTCTTTTCCTTTCCCTTTCCTTATTTTCTTTTCCCTTCTCTTCTCTTCCCTTCTTTTCCTTTCCCTTCCCTTTCCCTTTTGTGCTTTAGAAAGATTATTTTGGCAGCTTGAAAAGGGTCAATTGGAATAGACAATGACTGGAAGCCAGGAATACAATTAAGATGCCATTGTATTAGTTCAGGTAATTGGGTATAAACTGGGGCAGGAGGAGGTAGTCATGTGGATGAGAATGGGATAGAATCAAGAGAGGTTTTAAAGGTAGAATTAATGTGTTGGCAGCTGATTGCCTATGTCAGATAAGGGAGAGGGAAGAGTCGAGCATGATAATGAGGTAGGAAATCTGGGTATCTGATAGGATGGTGATGTCCTCAACAGAAATACAGAAATTTGCAAGAGGGGTAGTTTTAAAAGGGAAGATAGAGTTTTGTTTCGTACGTGTCAAGGACAAGATGCCTAAGGGGACATCCAATTGGAGCTGTCCACCAGACAGTTGGTGTAGAAGGCTGGAGGTGAGGAGAGAGATTAGCACTCATTTAAAAGAACTAGAAGAAGGTCTCAAATGCTTTGGTTAGATCCTGTGTGAAGGGCTCATTGAGAATCATGGAGAAGAATCAAACATGGTGAGGAAGAGTTGGTGGGGTTGATACCTGTGCCAGTGAAGAGAAAATCTAGATGGATGAGATCATAGATCTGACCAAGAAAGTGTATGAAGATGGAGGAAATGAATGTTTATAAAAAACCTTGTACTCATAGGGTGGTGATGGGGATAAAACATTATAAGAGTTCTACCATTTAAGCTATAATACAAGCATTTATTGTTTCACATTGGGAGTATTATTTTGCAGCCTTAGGTTTAAACTGACCTTTTTAAGCAAGAAAGAACATTAGAAACCTTCCATTTCATTCCTCTGATTCTACAGACAAGGAAACTGAGGCTCATAGGGATGAAGTAGCTTGTGTGAGGTCATATAGTAAGTTGTATGGTTGTGATGTGAAACCCATTCTCCTGATTCCCTAGTCTATATCTTATTTGATAGTGCCTCCCTAGCAGAAATCACTGCTTATTTTTTAAAATATAGCCTATATTTATTCATGAACATGTTGTGTCCCTCTAGTAGAATGTAAGCTCCTTGAAGGTAGGAACTGTTTCACTTGAGTATTTGTATCCCTAGCACTTAGCACAGTGCCTGGCATATAGCAGGCACTTAGTAAATGCTTAGTTGATTTGTTGATTATGCCACGCTGAACCCCTATAAAGAACATCACCTTCTTTTGAGTTAGAATCAAATCTGAAATATTGCTAAGGTTTTCCTCACTTATAGAACAATATAGTAACTGTTATTGGCCAGACAAGCCCTGTAATCTCCCATCACTGTGCCTCTGCTCTTGCCATTCCTTCCACCTGAAATATCTTTCCTCTCCATTTGCCTATTTCTTATCTTTCTTTCAATGTTACCTCCTCCATGCTTTCCCTGGCCACAAGTAACTTCTCCATCATCTGAATTAACACAGTATTTTGTACCCCCACTGATTTCACATATTACTTTGTATAGTAAACATTTGTATCCATGTCTCATTTAATCTACTCAATTTTAAGTTCCATGAAGGTTAGGACTTTCTTATTCTTTTTTATATTTCTCAAAGCCCTCACACGTGGTATCTTGTACATAGCAGGAAATTGGTAAATGCTTATTCGTTTTAACAAACTGGCCGAAAAGACAGTGAGGACCTCCCATGTGTAACAAGCATCTACACTGGATGCTGGAGTTGCAAAGGCAAAATGAAAGTTTTTCCCATTAAGGAGCTTACATTCTACTGGGGGAAATGCAGCATGTACTCAAATAGTACAAAGGGAATTGAGGAGCAAGAGAAAAGCAACAACTGGAAGAGAGGAATTATCATGAAGGAGACAGCATCAGAGCTGAGGCCTCGAAGATTGTGAATGACAGGAATGAGGAAGGGGTACATTTCATGGGGTATGGCTTAACTAATCACATAAAGATGGGATAAGGAGGAACAAACCAGCAGTCCAAATCTAAGTACTAGTCAAACTCTTCTCAGTGAGTAGAATGAAATAAGGCTGGAAATGTAGGTGAGAGTTAAATTGTGGGTGGAGGGCCTTCTATGACAGACTGAGGAGTTTATATTTCATTCAATAGGCAATGGGGAGCCATTGACATTTTTTGAGCAGAGAAATAACATGGTACAACCACTGCCTTGGAAGGTTTTTTTTGGCAAGCTGTGTGGAGGGTGTACTGGAGACAGGAGAAAACAGAACCAAGGAGACCAATTAGGAGCCTATTACAGTACTGTGGCAGGGCCAAAAACCCTTTATTTTCTTTAATGCTCTCCATGTCTGGTCTTTATAGTTACGTGACCTCTTTATTACTTGTGTATGGGTGTGGCTTTACTTCTTAGAATTTTATAACTGCAAGTACTATTATTCTTCCTGACACTAAGCAATGAAAATGAATATTGCTTGCTATAGAATATATACATGCATACATCTATCTCTACATAGCCCTAATAATAACAATAATAATAATGATAATGATAATGATAATAAGTTAGGCTCTTTGTATGAGTGTTGAAAGTATATTTCCCCTCACTCCTGGAATCTGATTTAGCATTTCACATGCAAAATCCCAAGGGAGTGGAAGGAGTGGTAAGGCATAAGCACTTCTAATGAGGCTTTGAATTCTTCACATGAGAGAAGAATCCAAGGCTATCCTCCCGGTTCTTACCAGATAATTGGCATATATCCTCTAAGTTTTAACTGTCCCATTGCTTATTCTGATTTTACTCCTAAAACCATCTAAAAAAGTCCCCCTTTTGCCCAATAATAACTTTTTTGATAAAAAACCCATTTGGGCCCTGATGGCCCCATAGAAGTTGGCTTCATAAATAAGATACTCCATGACCCTCTCGGTCTTAACTAAGTCAGAGAACATTTCCTTCCTATGTTCTGCTCCCTCTTGAAGGATTACTAAACTCAAAGATCCCAAAACATAGACCTGGATTAGAAAGTAGCAGACTACACCTTGCTTTCCAACAACCACCATTCTGGATTACCTCAAAAGAAACATGTATCAGAGATGGGACTTTTTCCTACATAAAAAGGAAAAGCTGGGAAGCCATCTTTGGAACTGCCATACCTCTAGTCTGAAAAATACTGAAAGAGGTGACTCCCATCGAATCCTTTAAAAGGAGAGCTTAAAACAAGTCATTACTCAAAAATTCCGGGTTAAAATTAAATTTGAGCATGACATACATGCCTCAATTCAATAAGCAGTCGTTAACTGCCTGTTATGTGCAAGGATTTTTGTCTTAGGTGCTGGGATACAAAAACAAAACAAAACAAAACAAAAAGAACGAAAACATGCCTACCTTCAAAGAATTTATGTAATACATAAATGAATAAATAATATAATTTGAGGAGGGGGAGAGCCCATTAAAGAGGGTTAAAGAAGGATTTTCCATACGAGACAGCAAATGAGTTGGGTCTTTTGCAGAAGCAAAGTATTCTAAGAGGGAAAAATGAGGAGTGAGTGAATTCCAAATAGTCAGGATGTGTCATACATCTAACCTGAAGCTTGGGACTACAAAAATTTACAATTAGAATTAAGACACCCTGGTGATAGAATTTGGAGAAGAAAATGGTAAACCACTTCAGTATTTTTGCCAAGAAAACCCCAAATGAGGCCACAGTCAGACATGACTGAAACGACTAAGCAACAACAACAATTAATAAGATTAAAAGTTTTCTCAGGTTTTGTTTTGTTTTTTTTCCTAAGTGTTATTCAATGGTCATTGAGCTACCTTGTTCCTAGATATGTTTTTTCAGCTCTTTTGTTTTACCCTCATCTGTCTTTGTGCCAGTTATTTCGGCAAAATGTAAAGGGATCACAAAGACAATCCAATGCTTGGTTCCTGGCAGCTGCCAGATATTTTAAATAAAAGACTTCTGGGATAGCAAAGCCAATATTCACACCTAAGTGACTAAATCTTATTAGGTGCTTTATCATACAGATATGAGCACTTGACAGCAAGTCACAGGTTAACATTGCCAGGGCAGGTGTAAGTCTGATGATGGTTTAATATTAATAAATCATTCATGCCAAGGATAACATGCATCTGGTAGGTAGATGCTTGTCATCCTTATGTGTTCTAAACTTATGTGAATTATGGAGTCTGTGTACTTAAGAGTTCATAACTAGGAAAAAGTTAAGATACAGAGTTTGTTTAGGACTTTCACGTGAATGTTGTTTAAAAGGAAATAAACAGACAATTACTTATGTTTTGAAAACTACTAAAACAAGCAACTTTCCATTTAATTTTCCAATTTTTTTCCTTTTAATTAATTGATGTTACAACACAAAAATAGACACTTCATCCTACCAACCCACCCACAACTTTCAACTGACTCCCTCATCTGGTCACTATGCAAAAAATTTAAAGCCCACAAATTTGTATTCAAGTCAACATAGCTCTTTAAGATAAGTTAGATTTCATTGGTACATCCAACTCACATATCCTCAGAATTGACTTCAGATGTGTTGGTGACAGAGTACTCAGTACCTCACATTCTTTTAAGAGTTAACTTTTAGAAGAAAGGATCTCCAACTGGTAGGTCTCACTTGGAGTGTGATTCAGCACTCCGCGAATAGCTCAAAAGTCTCCCGATGTGTATGCAGAGGCTGCTTGTTTGGGCATGCTTCTTTGGAGTATGTATCATTTTAAAGGTCTGGTATAGCAATGTGGCCACTGCACATACTGCTCTCTCTGTGATTTTCCTTTTTCTTGCTGTGAAATTGAGACCCCAAGGTTGGGCATGTGTGGCTCTAATTATGGAGCCTGACTATATATTATGATGCAATCTTATCTTCCTGATAGAGAGATCCACTCACTAACCTTTATTTACCTTTAATCTTATTGGTGTAATAATTACACGGGCCTAGGTAGAAATAAAACTATTGATTTTGAGAGAGGAAAAGAGTGAGAGACAGAGAGAGAGAGACAGACAAAGAGAGAGAGACAGAGGGAGAGAATTGTTTTAACATTCTAGAGTTTAAGAAGACCTTTTTTAACTCCTGATTTTTTTTTATAAGGAAGAGTGTGGCCAATTATTTTCCACTGGGAATTATGAGTATGACCAGTTGCCACTCTTCCTTCCCCTTTAGGGAACTGTTTATGATAAAGATCAGGCAAGTGTGCATTCCTTGCCTGTCTAAAAGCAGCAGCAAATTGGAAGCAAACAAACAAAAATTCTTACCAGTCACAACCACGGTATTAGAATTGGAATCCATGAAATTTAGTTGCAGAATGCAAAATCTGCTCTTTTTTTTTCCATTCCAAACAAGAGCACAGGCATTCCTGCATCTGTGTCACCAAGGCTGTGCTGAACTTTTTTTTTTTTTAATTTCATTCCAAAAGGTCTTGGTTCCTATTGGACAGAGTGAAGTACCTCATCAAAGAGAGACCATTTTGGACTCTGTTCAATTTCAACTTAAATCACTGAGTTGGGGACGGTACATCGTGTTTGCTGTTGAGAGATAAAACTTTAATTTAATTCTCCTTTTCTGTAGTTTTCAGTAAAGTTCCAAAATGGTGCCAAAGAAAAATAGAAATGTCTATAAAGCAAAATGATCACTTGCTATTAGAAATATTAACACCAAAATGCAAAGTTGAAGCTTTACTTAACAGAATGTGATTGCAATGAAATACTTTTGTTACTTTTTGCCATTGTTAATCGACTATTTGGCCATTTCTGCCATATTAAGCATTTTTAAAAAATATGGAACTCTTTTAATATCTTTTTTAAGGTAGATGTTAGCTGTAATATTACTGTTTAATTTTATTTTGTTGGTCTTAATATATCAGGGAAAAAACATGTCAGTAATGATACAGTTGAAGCTGTTCCCTGTGAGATAAGGTAGTTTATTTTAGCTATGTAAGCAATTATTTTCTGCCTTTTTTTTTTATTAGTAAGGATTATATTAAATACCTTACCATATGGGCTAATTTCCTTTACTGAAGAAAGATTATATACTGTACTATCCTTTCAGATATCACAAAATTTTAAAGAAATTCACTTACTAATGCAAATAGTTGTCTTAATTTTTCCATCCAGTTGCAAAGAGAAAGGATGTAGTTCGCTGAAAGATATATGTAAAAGAAGTACGTTGGTTCTAATACACTATATGCTTCATATTGGACAATATGATCACCCAGTACAATCTACTTAATTGGCCCCCTGATAAAAAGTACACCCATTTAATTGGGATCATTGCCAAGGAACAGAATTGCAGTGCTTCTCAGTGACTTTAAAACAATGGGCAAATGACATGGCTAGTTCATTTAATTGGTCCCTCGGTATGGTCTTCGAGCTTATTTACAGTAGTGAACAGGTGGGAATTGGCATTTGCCAGCATAGACTTCCCACAGCCTGGCCTTGTCAGCATAGAGCTTCCTTGTTCTTCAGATGGGAGCAAAAGGATTTAAATTTCATGCACCAGTACTGCATCTGAGGTGAAAAATATAATAGAAAGAGATCTACATGTGAAAGTAGTTGGTTGCCTAGTTTTACTGTTTTCTCCAGACATTTGTTAGGATTATCTGGATCCCATCAAGAGGAAGAAGTGCTTTTGAGTTGTGTCTAGGATTATGTCAAGCCACATGGAACTATGATCTGAACTGTATTCCTTACCCCAAGAATAAAAGTTAAAGACCCAAGCCTAGTAGGATATATGTTTTGAAGAAAATAAAAAAATTCATTGTCTGAGACCCCAACTTGATCTACCGTCAACTTCATCTAGAACGATCTGGCTAATGTTATTTTGTGTAGAACAATCTGAAAATGTTTGCTGCTCAAATAAGCTTAAAGGCAGATCAGTGATAAACTTGAAGTGCTAAAATTCCCCTCTAATTATGCCAATTTTGTGATCGTGTTGCAAATTTGTTAGTTCTTGAGAATGTAACATCAGATTTATTTTGATTTAAGCTCTAGTTTGTACTTCCCCCACAATATTTTCTCTTTTCCATGATTCAGTTTTCCTTGTTTCCTACAGTTATTATCTGATAAAATGGTTGATTATTTATCATTAAACATTTCCATTTACCTACATCTACCATTTCTTTTAGCCTTCTCCTTTACCATACCTCGGCCCCCACCTCCACCCCCACCCCTGCCCGCCCCCATGCTTGTTCTGTGAAAATCAAAGAATGACCTATTACTCAGTGAAACATAGACTTTAGGATCTAAAATCTTCACCTTTTGTTTTCTTTTCCATTGTAAAAATAAACGATCCTTAACAAACCTTAATGGTGAAGACAATCTTTATGCAGATGAAACATAATAAGCCTGAGAATAAAGAAGGCAGCTGAGAGGAGATGTTGTATTTAACTGAAATTATAGTGATTATTACTACAGTTTAGACACCAAAGAAGAAAATGTTTGTAATCATATTTGACTTCAGGATTAAGTGGGCAAGGTGAAACCTTCTAATTGAACCAGAAAGTAAGCAGAATTAACGAGCTTTCATGCCAGGGATGGGAAAATGTGCATTGCCAAGATTTTAACAGCACCCTGAAACCTCAAATATTTCAAGTTTTGAACCAAACACAAAACTTTGAGGGATTTGATTTGAATTTTTTATTGGCAAACTGATGTTTCCTGCTTTAGAGGGAGAAAAAAAAGATTTAAAAAGGTTGTATCATTTCTTTCACATGAAACAGCTCTTGCAAAACAAAACCGTGTGCACCATACATGCGGCACATGAAACTAAAACGCATTAGTTAAATTGTTTTCTGGGAGATATGAGGGTGGGTGATTGATGAAAAAATGGTGTTGGGAGAAAATAATTCTAGGGAAACTCAAAATGTTTGCTGTTCTTTTCATAGAATCACTGAGTTTCCAGTTTCAATTACTTAATTCCACTGTGTCATGAAGTTGGCTAATGCTTCTTCAACCATTTCCATCTCTCAACCAAATTACAATTTGTCTGAATGTCAACCAATTCTCAGAAAACAGCTCCATGATTGTGGCAATATCAGTCATTCACACATTCTCTTTTTGTGGGTCCTCACCTGTGAAAATCTTGTGCCTCAAACTATGATTTTTCCCTTATACTAAAAGATAATATAAAAATAACAGTATGGTATACATCAGCAGTTTCCTCAAGAAAATTAAGAAATTGGCTGATAAGAGTATAAAATAACGCTTAGAAATGCAGAAAGGAAGCACTATGTAATGGAGTACTTACTGAGTATCAGATTATTCAAGTCATTTTACCTCTCTGGGCCTCAATTTTCTTATCTGTAAAATGACAATGTTTGATGAGATGTACTCAAAGGTCCTTCACAACTCTCAATCTATGATCCTATGGGTTTGTCTCTGATAGTAGTAACTACCTTATCCTCCAAGGCATACTAACATTCTGATTGAAATGCCACAGATAATTTTCAAATTCAGTGAACTGCTGTAATTCTGATTTTTACTACCTACTTAACTAATTTTTTTCTCCTATAAATGGCTTTCACAAAAAGCTAATAAAATAGTCCATCTTGGAAATGCTGCCTTCATTTTTCATCACCAACAGATATAGGTTGATTTGGGAAACAGACCAAGTCAGTATCTCGGAGCTATGATTCATAATTTTTGTAGAAAGTGACAGCCTAACATTGTTTGATTTCATAACAGAATCTTCCATTTTTTATGAAATAACTAGAGGGCACAAAACTACTTTTCAATTTAAAGTGATTTCCAAATAATTCTATTTTGAGAATGTAATGATTCTTTGAAATAAATGGAGGAACTCAAAACTATTAAAAAAAACAACACGGTGGGATATTTCTATCTTATGGGCACCTAGGTGGCACAGTGGATAGGTCATTGGACTTGTAATCAGGAAGATTTATCTTTCTAAGTTCAAATCTGGCCTCAGACACTTAGTAGCTGAGTGACCCTAAGCAAGTCACTTAACCCTGTTTGCCTCAGTTTACTCATGTGTAAAATGAGCTGGAGAAAGAAATGACAAACCACTCCAGTATCTTTGCCAAGAAAACCCCAAAATGCAGTCAGGAAGAGTCAGACACAATTGAACAACAGCACAGAACAACTTTGGGAATGATCCTCAAATCTTCACATGAAATTTGTTAAGTAAAGTTTGGTTATAGATATAGATCTTTAGAACAAGGGACCTTACATACAGTACAATTCAGCCTGTTGGATTCAATGATCAATCATGGAAGACATAGTGGAGTGAATAATGTTGAACTTGGAATGACAAAGATATGGTCTAAAATTTTTATCACAGGCACTTACTAGTTGTGTGATACTGGACAAATTACTTCATTTCTCAGCCTCAGTTTTCTGCTCTGTAAAATGATGATAAATAACTGTAGCACTTCTCTTATGGGGTGGTCGTGAGAATAAAGGGAGAGAATACAGATAAAGCATTTTTGAAATCTTAAAGTGATATATAAATGCCAATTGTTATTATTAACAAGTAGCACAAAGATAAATATTTGAAAATGTTCAAATGTTTTTCTTCATAGTTTCATGTCTCTAATTTTTTAGAAAGGAACTCAGCCTTGTTATATTTTATTGAGACTTTGTTTTCTTCAGTTTCTGATAAACACATGCCATTTCTATTGCCAGAATTACACCCAAACCACTAACAGAACATTATTCATTTTTATTTCCTATACTGTAACAACTTTAGCAAAAGGACTCAATTTACTTATCAAGCAGACACTATGACTGACTACTACTTTTTGCTTAGGAAATTCACAAATACTTGGGACATTCCTAGAACAGCTGTGTTCTTCTTAACACTGAAGAAATTCCCAGAAAAGTAGATGAAGTCAGCTGAAGAAGTTTTTTTTTTCCAAAGCAAAAACTGAACTTTTTGTCACTCCCTTTGTATAATGGCCTATGAAATAGGAGTAGAGGAGTTCTTGACTGTTAAAATATTCCAGTCTTTGTTATCTCAGTTAAATTTTTCTTGGGGGTGGGTTGGGGTGGGGGTGAAAGATGGAATGGTGAGGCTAGGACAATTTTGGATGTGACATGAGTAAATAAATGGATGAGTTACATTAAGAGGTTTCGTAAAGGAACAACAAAGGTGCCTGGAGTTTAGTTTTGAATCAAGGATCCACAGCTTCCTTTAATGTAAGTATAGAGACAAAAGAAATCCATTGAGGAGGAAAAGGAGTTATCACAAGAGAGTGATGTGGATGCATAGGGCACTCATCCACTTAGTTAGATTTTAAAAGGACAAATTCAGAAGAAAGAAGCAAGAACAGGTAATGGAAAATGAAAACAAAAGCATCTTGGGATCTACAAGAATAGACTCTTGGGTACCAATGGTCAAAATGACTGGTGGGTGATTATAACAGTAAAGGACAAGGAAAAAGGTTTGTTTGTTTTTATTGCTACAACTCAGAGGAAAGAAGAGACAGATCAAAGACAGGCTAAGGGTAATGTGACTACAATGATTGCTATCAAAGAAAAGGTGAAGATGCTCAGCTTTAATATTCCTATGTGTTTCATGCATGGACTGCTTTCCCAGGTTCCTTCAAGTCCCAGATAAAATCCCACCTCTTATGGGAAACCTTTCTAATTCGTATTAATTCTAGTAACTTCCTTCCATTGATTATTTTCTATTTACCTTGCATACAACTTGGTTGTACATAATTATTTGCATGTTGTCTCCCTCATTAGATTGTTAGCTCCTTGAGGGCAAGGTCTGTCTTTTGCCTTTCTTTGTATCCCCAGCACTTAGCACTGTGTCTGGCATATCGTAGGAGCTTAATAAATGTTTACCAATTAATTGTTTTCTCTGCTAAGGAAAGTGACTTTTGCATAGGAGAGGGCCAGAAAATATGACTAATAAGGGTAAGTACGGAAATATTACAAGAACAAGCACCTAGCTACCTTTGATGAGCTCAAGTTATCAGGTTCAGATGAACTATTTCCAATGCCACTGAAAGAACTGATAGATGTGATTACTTAGCTAACTTTCGTGATCTCTGAAAGACAGTAAAGAACAAGGGAGGTGCAGCAGAACTAGTGAAGGTCAAATTTTGTCTTGTTTTCTAAAAAAGTGAAGGGAATGGAAAACTATGGACCAGTGAAATTGACTTTGATTCTTGACAAAATTCTGATATGTATTATTAAAAGAATCATTGAAAAAATAGAAAAAGAAGGAATAGTTGATCACAAAAAGGGACATTTGACAGCAATGCTAACTAGTCAGTCAGGGAATACCTGGATTTTGGATCCAGGTCTCCAACCTAGAGATTGGATTCTGGCAAATCATTGGACAAAGTCTCTCGAATACTATGGAAAACATGAAGATGTGGACTAAACAATAGTACTGTTAGAAAGATTCAGACCTGGCTGAATGACTAAATCCAAAGAATGACTATTCATCTATTTATTTTATTTTTTCTTAATTACATATTAACTTTTTTTTAACTTTTTTTTTTAAATTTTGAGTTCCACATTCTCTTCTTCCTTCCCTTTCCTTCCCCCTCCTTGAGAAGGCAAGCAATTCAAAGAGTGACTAATTTGATGTCCGCTGGGAAGAAGTCTTAACTTTAGTTCCTCAGGAATATGTGGTGGACCCTATACTGATTAAAATTTTATCAGATTTTTTTAGATGAAGGCTTAAATGGCATGTTTTCATGCCATTTATTTCAGGTTATATAAATCTGAAGGGGTGGAATAGTTAACATACTAGGTGGAGAGAATCACTATTTTTAAAGCTCTTTACAAGCTACAATATTGTATTACATAAATATAAGGTCTTACTCTGGGTCAAAAAAATAATCAGTTATAAGCATAAAATAGGAGAACTATGGCTACACCTAAGTTTTTTTCTGAAAAATATTTAGGAACTTTAATGGATTGTAAGCTTAATATGAATCAACAGGGCAGCCAGAGAAGGTGATGTGAATTTACTCTGTTTGAAGAGAGGCATGGTTATGTAGGGACAGTGTCCCGCTGGGTGATAGGTCCCTCATACTCTTCCAAAATCTGGAGTCTTTAGTTCTGGGCAACACATTTTAATAAGGGTACTGATAAGCTGGAAAAGATCCAAAAAGGATGACCAGATTTGTAAAGAGAATCAAAAATATGCCATTGGAGGATGAGTTGAAAGTATTGGGAAATTTAGCCTTGTTTAGCTTGGGCAGGGAAAGAGACAGAATGACCATCTTCAAGTATGAAGGGTTGTCCTGTGGGAGAGGGATTTGCCTTGTTTTGCTTAGTTCCACAGGGCAGAACTAGAAATACTGAGTAGAAATTGTGAAGAGCTGAATTTAGGCTTGTAAAAAGGAAAAAAAAATTCCCGATAATGAAAGTTATATAAAATCGGAATAGGCTAAGAGGAGTGGATTCCTCTTTACTCAAGGTCTTTAAGTAGAGCTTAGATGACCATTATTTGGTATGTTGTACAGGAAACTCTTGATGAAGTTCGGGTTGCAGTAGAAAACCTTGGAGATCCTTTCCAATTCTGAGATTTTATGAAGGACCAGACCAAGTAATATTTGCTAATGGAAGCAGTTACTGCCAGCCCTCAGGCATAAAGGAAGAAAAAAAGGAACACAAGGAGAGGGAAAGTGAGAGAGAAAAGGGAGTAGGAGAGTGGCAGGAGAAAAAGTCAGTCAGTTAAACATGTATTAGGTGCCTACTAAGATACAAAGAAAGGTAAATGATAGGCCCTGTTCTCAATTTAGGTCTAGTGCTTAGTACAATGTGTGGCATACAGTAGGTACTTAATAAATGTTTATTGAATGATGGGATTTAGTTTTATTTTCTACTTACTGACTACATTTCCATTTTGTCCTGGATATGATTCTTTAAGAAACTCTAAATTCAACAGGCTATCTCCACCATCATTATAAAAAAGTGTCCTGAAGTTGCTATATCATAATGAAGTCCTTGTTATCAGGGTACACAACACACACACACACACATACACACAATTGGAGGCTAGTTTTCAGAGTGAACTGATGATATACTTAGAAAAGACTAGCCAGGAAAATGCTGCAAACAACTGAAGACTTCAATCAGCCATGGAAAAAGCCTTCACTGAATTCTGCCATATCATCTAGGAATATTTTGATAGAGGATGTAAAAAAACCGAATCCCCAAATTCTGACTACCTGTGAGGAGATTATACAATAATAGCATCAAGCTATAATGCTACAGGGTTGTGATTGTGCATGAACTCCCACAGTATGAGAGAGAAAGAAGGGGAAAGAGAGAGGGAGAGAGATGGGAGAGAAAGTGAGAGAGAGAAAGAGAGTGTGAGATGGGGAGAAAGGGAAAGAGAGGAAGAGAGGGAGTAAGAAAGGAAAGGAGAGAGAGAAGAGAGGAAGAGAGACACAGAGAGAGAGGGAATGAGAAAGGGAAAGAGAGAGAGAGAGGGAGAGAAGGAAAGAGAGAGGGAAGAAAAAAGAGAAGAGTTCAGATATCAGTTTTTAACAATGCTTCTGCAAGTAATACTTTACTCAAATAGCAAGTTAGGAGAGCCAACAGGAATCTCTGGAACACAGCCAGCACATGCTTGTTGCTGTCCATCTTCACTAGACTGTAGGTGTGGAGAATGGGTAACAGCAGGAGATGTAAGCAACTGTGTATGGAGCTGTGGGTGTAGCTGAAGTGGGTATCCAAGAGAAGGGAAATAAGAGTGATGCCACAAAGACAGAAATATTAGGTCAGAAGATGTGGTATGGCCATGAAATAGCAATCTATCCAGGAGGCTATGAATGGAAAAGGCCAAGCCACTAACTGGCCTTTGGTAGTAAAACAGAGAGGAATCTTTGTCTGTGCAATGTGGACAAGACAACTGGGGGCTCCTCATTGGCCTCTAGCCACATCCATTCAGCAGAAACAGCTTCAAAAAAGAGAATGGTTGATTGGAGACCATACTATACTTTGTAGCAATAGAGTGCTATTTGGAGGTCTGAGAAAAAAAAGGCTGTTCAACCTTTAAAAACAGCAATTTCTTCTCATTAGTTGTTAGCATATTGAAAGCATGGCTTTCATTTTGAGGTATCTTTTCAAAATGCTAATAACAATTAATGAGACAATAATAAAATGTACATTATGAAGAAACACCCTATGAAGAATTCACAGAATGATTTAGACCAGAGTTGCCTTGGATGAGGAGGCAATGATGGGTTCCCATTTGCACCACTGAAAGAGTACTCACAATGATGAACTCAAAGTGGGCAACCTTTCAGTTCAGTGAAAACCGATTCCTGTTTCTGATATGGCTTTACCTATACTCTCGTGCTTAGAAAGGATTTAATTTGTGTACATCAGTCAGGCTTTTGTGACAAGCATCCTCAACTATGAAAAGACCCCCTCCTGGATCACTGTCTTGTCATGGCAGATGGACTTGCATAGCTCAATGAAACTATGAGCTATCCCGTTCAGGGTTACCTAAGACTGACAGGTCATAGTGGAGAATTCTGACAAAAAGTGATCCAGAAAATGGCAAACCACTCCAATATCTTTGCCAAGAAAGCCCTCTGGACAGAATTAAAGTGTTAAAAGATAGGGCATCAGAAGACGAATGGCTCAGGTTGAAGAAGGGCCTGGTATGCTATGGTCCACAGCGTTATGAAAAGACTGATCAACCACAACAACCCTGAAATGATGTTTGGTTCTTAAACAGCTTCTCCATTGTGTTTGTTCTCAGTACTTCTGAGAAAATGGGGAAAACAAAGGTGATAGCTACCAACCTGCCTGAGGCCCTAAGACATTGGAAAAGGAGAAAAAAAGAAATGAAAAAAAAATAGACAGTAAGATAGGAAAGGGTGAAGGAGAGCACAGAAGAAAAGGAAATAAGGTAGCCTTACTTAAATAACAAGTTAGGAGAACTAATAAGAAATCTTGGAACACAGAAAAGAAAACTGGATTGAGAGGCAGAAGGCCTGGGTTCTAGTCTCACTTCTGGACAGTACTAGATACTGAAACTTTGGACTTCAGTTTCCTACTTTGTCAAGCAGAAATAACAATTCCAGTCTTTATGCCTGCAGGCTTGTTGTGAGGATCGAATGAGAATAATGAATGGGAAAGAACTTTGATAAGTATAAGGAGCCAGTTTGGAATGGTGGGCAGGGCACTAGATTTAGAATCATACATTTAAAAGTAAGAAGCGCCTTTAGTGTTCCTCTGATGGAACCATCTCATTTCACAGATGAGGTAACTAAAATTTAGAGGTTAAGGAACTTGCACAAGGTCAGCAAAGTGGCAGTGCCAGGATTCTAACCTAGGTCTCCTGTCTCCAAATCCAGTGCTATTTCCACAGAACCACACTATTTGGGCTTCATATTCGGGTTCTCACTTAGTTGTTTGTTGTTGTTGGGGCAGTAGATGAGGCTGCTAGGTGGCACAGTGGTTAGGGTGCCAGGCCCTGAGTCAGGAAGACTCATCTTCATGAGTTCAAATCTGGCCTCAGGCACCCTTTAAATAACCCTGAGCAAGTCACTTAATCCTGTTTGTTTAGTTTTCTCATCTGTAAAATGGGCTGGAGAAAGAAATGGCAAAACACTCCAGCGTATCTGCCAAGAAAATCCCAAATGAGGTCATGAAGAGTTGGACACAACTGAAAACGACCAGACAACAACAAAAACCAAAGGCCCTTTCCAGCTCTGAATCTACCATACTGAATGTCTAACCTGAACAGGAAAAAGATGGTGGTTGTAGTTGGTATTATGATAGAAAAGCCCCCATCAAGAGAACTGTGTTCCCAAACTAAATTTCCTCAGTTATGTAAAGTCCTTAAGGGTGGGGACTTTATCACATCTTTTTATTCCCAAATGCTCAGTGCTTTGTCTTGTACTTGGTAGGTACTCCAGTTCGTTTGAATTAAAATTAAAGCTATTAACCTTGAGAAATGCGGTTGTTCGTTTGGAGTACTCTATCTGGCAGATTACGAACCGAATACAGCCTGTCCGGCCCTCTTCCTTTGTGAAGGGGAGCACATGGAAGAGATTTGGTGGGGAAAGTGCTGGATGGGAGTCTTGGGTTCAAATCTGTTCTGCCACCTAAAACCTGTGTTTCACAGCCACGTGCCTCAGTTTCCTCATCTGCCAGATCAAATGTTCGGGTGATACAGCCCCTTCCAGCTGTGTTTCCTATGTATGATGCTGTATAACACCACTACCCCAGAGTCTGCTGTGCCTCAGCTGTCGCTCACGTAGTAACCTTCAAGTGCTGCCTAGCGCTGCTCTTGGAGGTGACCCAGGGGCGCACAACTCGGGGGCCCTGGCGCTGGCCCAGCGTGGCCTTGGGTTCTCTGCTCCCACCTCGGGAGCCCGGACGCCCCGCACCCTTTCCCCGCGCACCGCGGCCCCGCGGGGGGCGCTCGCCGCGTCCCCGGGGCCCCAGCAGGAGGCGGGGCTGGGGCTGGCGGGCTAGGCGACCGCGGACATCCAGCCCACCGCGGCGGCGGAGAGACGAGCATGGAGCCCGAGGACGCGCCCAGAGCAGCAGGTAAGGGGAAGCCTCTCGGTCCCGGCGCCGGCCTGCGGCCGGCCGCTGGAAGCCGGCCATCTCCCCGGGGCCGAAGCGCGCCTAGGGCGCGGCGCCGCAGCCGGGCTGGCCCCACCCCCGGCGGGCGTCTCGGGTTTCAATGGCACGGCCCCGCTCGCGAAAGCTCTGGGGGCCCCAGCGCTGCAAAACAAGACCGTAAACACGTCGCGGAGTCCAGGAAAAACTTTCCCCAGAATCTGTGCAGAATAAACAATCGAAAGCCCAAACCAAACACCCGCACCTGTCGAAACACTCGAGCACAACTTGGAGCCCGCCGTCCTTAGCCTGGAGATGTGGGTTGGTCCGAGTTCACGGCCGAGTTTATCCCCTCGCAGCCCTCTACGCGATCGGGTAACCTCGGCGAGCGAGGGCAAAGCAAACCCCGAACGCCCCCTACCCCAAACAGCCGTGCAATGGAACCCGAGAAGCTCCAGAGCAGCCCGGAGCGCCCGAGCTAGGTTTAAAAGCAAACCAAACAGCCTCGCACGGATAAAACGCCAGCTTAAATTAATGGGCTTGCGAGGGGCTTTGAGGGTTAGTGAGCAGACGAGAGCCCTGCCAAAGTAGGGGGGAGGGGGCTGGGCAGAAGACAGGGGAGGGAATTCCAGAGACAACTCCACGGAAAAGCCCGGGGTTTGGCATTTGCAAACTTAGGCAGAAACGTGTAGGCTGCTTTTTAATGTCCAGTCTTGAATTTTGCAGCAGGCAAAGGGAGATGTTTTCAGAAGTAGGCAGGTCGGGGTTGCATAATTGTTAGCTGAAGTTGATTTCAGGACTTTTGGAGGCCCTGGTGGCTTTCCAACCTATTCCCCCTTCCCTTCCCCGCCAAAAGTTCAAAGTCAGGACATCGGAGAGGATACGGAAGTTTTACCCAAGGGGGGCACTATCTTTTCCAGGTATTTAAGCGGCTAAGGCCAAAGGCTAGCTCAAAGGTTTGTCTCAACTTTAGCCCTGAGTGATGCAAGCAGGACTGAGGCAGGTAGAGCAGGAGGAAATAAAGACAAAAAAAGTGCACAAGGGAGTGGAGTGGGTGACGGAAGGGGTGAGTGCTGCTGCCAGTAATCCCCTTGGAGGCCACTCGGGGTATTTGCTTTAGGCACCTCCAAACCAAGAACAAAGGTTAGGTCTCAGAACTGCCAGGAATCCTGCAACTTCAGCTCCAATGAATAGCTCTGTGGAGTGCCTATCTGTGCTGGACAGTCTTCTTTTCTAGGACTCCATGTTTAAGATGGCACTTTTAAATATCTGCTGGTTTTTAGCCTAATTTCTGGACAGTGTAGGGGACAAAGAACAGACTATTCCAGGGAAGTGGGACTACTTCCTGTCTGTGGACAGTTTGCACGGTAGGTTAGAATCTGGTGACATTAGAGCTGGGGTCATAGGTTGGATTCTCAGTAGTCAGTTGGCTTTGTTCTGTTGCGTGGTCACAGACTGTCCCCCTGACCCCAGCCACACTTGTCTTGCAAGTGCACGCTGACCTTAACAAAGAGCCATCAGGCAGTAAAACATAGAAGAGTCAGTACAAACCACCGGTGCCCCTAGGAAAGTAAGTCAAAGAGCAGGAGCTACTGAGGGTGGATAAGGGGTGTCATCCGTTTGTGTGAAGGACAGCACATGGGACAAAGAAACAAAGTTGCTTTTGCCAATTGGTGGGTTCCAGAACCCCTCCCCCTCCCTCTAACTTTAGTGTTTTGGGCAACTGCCAAGCTCTCCCCGAGTGCAGTGCCAATGTCTGCATGGATATTTGGGTGGGTGAATGCTAGTGTTTCGACTGCTCTTGTCATTAGTGCACCTGGTAGGAACAACTTTCCGGCAGAAACAAGAGCCTTGGGGGTTTGTTGATATACTTCTCCAGGCAGCACTGGGAATTGTTTTCAAAACCCCTGTCACCTCATCACCTCTTTACTGTTCCTCTATTCTCTTGAGCCCGTCTCCAGATAGGTCAATGCAGCATCTTTCAGGAGGAGTGAATAAAGAGGAAACAAACTTCATTTGACGGGAAGTCTATATTGGACAAGCTTTGTTTCACGTCAGTGGATCTGGCTCTCTTAGACATTGAGTATAAATCCGGGGTATCAGAAATTTAAATCTAGCAAAAGTGGCTCGTTGTTGGACTTTTTTTTTTTTCTTTTTGTTGATCTGTCCTGTTCCTATGCTTTAATCCGGTCTCTTTAAATTCCTATCATGGTCACTGAAAATAGTACATTTAATCATAGTTTACATTGCTTAAAGGTTTACACGTTGCTCTCCCCTGTGTTATCTGTGAGGCAGGGAATGCAGCTATTATCATCCTGTTTTGCTGTTGTTGTTTTGTTGTTCCCTTTGGGTCTAGACCAGCGGTGGGGAACCTGTAGCCTTGAGGCCACATGTGGCCTTCTAAGTTCTCAGGTGCAGCCCTTTGACTGAGTCCAAGTTTTAAGGAACAAATCCTTTTATTAAGGGGATTTGTTCTGTGAAATTTGGATTCAGTCAAAGGGCCTCACTTGAGGACCTAGAGGGCCACATGTGGCCTTGAGGCGGCAGGTTCCCCTCCCCTGGTAGACCCTCCATCAGTGGAGTGAACTCTAAAGATAAGCCAACCAGATTAGAACTGTTCTGCACCTTACATTCTAAGAAAATTGTCTGTGGCACTGAGAAAATTAAGTGACTTTCTGTTGTTAGATCAGACCTAGTGGTCTTGAGACCACCATGACTATCTTCCCTTAAGGGAGGATGTAGTTCATAGAATATATGCATGGAAACCGTTGTTATAAGATTAGGCCATGGAAAAATATTGACAGTAATATTTTAAAGATTAATACAGCTGTGTGTCCAAAAATAATATTTTGCCAACTACCAGTTTGTCTTCCCCCCTGCACCTGTGTACCTCAGAAATCCCCTGTGTACTCTGAACCTTGACATGCAAATCAGCCAGCTTTAGGTGGCCACCCAAATCTGGGTTTAAGTGTCCAGTTCTCAGAAGGGCACTTTGGGAGTCCATCTCCCCTCCCTGGGAGCATATCTCCCCCTTCCAGGAATATGCAGCTCCCATGGGAGCAAGCCTTCCCACCTGAATGGGCCACTTGAATGGCCCCAAGTTTGTGTGTGTGTGTGTGTGTGTGTGTGTGTGTGTGTGTGTGTTTCAGCTGTATTTTGGGTCCTTTTCTCTCTCTTCCCTTCCTTCCTCCTCCCTACTCCCCAATTCTTCCCTATCATTTGACAGTAAAGCTTGAGTATTGAGCTGGTCCCATTATTACAACATATTATTCACAGCAACTGAACCCATTAAGGGATTTGTTCTCCCTGTTGTCTCTGACTGGCTCACAAGACTTTCTTTAGATAAAAACTGGGTCCCTGGACATGAACTTTCCCTTTTGACAGCCCTACCTATGGTGGGGACTTAAGCACTTTGAGTCCAGTTTTAAAACGTAAGGGTCAGTGGGGAAAGTCTGTGTCCTCCTAGGAGGGGTTACTTCATGCCAAAGGACTGTCACAAGACACTTACCCAGGGTTGAATAGCTGGTATGTTCCAGAAGTAGAACTTGAACCAAGGTTTTTCTGACTTAGAGGCTGACACTTCATCCTCCCACTGTCCAAGCTATCCCCATTGTTTAGATCAGTAAATTAGGGCCCTGAGATGTTAAATAATTTCTCGTAACTAAAGAAATCTGGTATTAGGACGCAGTTCTGATATGCAGGGTTTATTTTAATCATAATATCAACAACAACTTCATTTTCAGTATACCGTCTTTTTTCCATACCATTCTGGGTAGGAAACAGTCCTTGGACACTCAACACTTTCTCTCCCATGTCCCAGCTCTTCATCTGGAAGCTTCGTTCCACCTCTGGAAGTACACCCCTGCAATCTCTCCCCCCTGGTTGAGTGGCCTCCCTCCACCACCTCCCCTCTCCCACCTCCATTTGATGACTGTTCTGGCCAGCTGTGCCTCATTCCTCTACAGGAAGCACTCAAGATTTCCTCAGCCATGGATACCTTTTTCTCTTCCCCCATCCCCTTTTAGCTTCCTTTTATGTATGTCAGTCCTCAGCTGGGCCATCACCAATTGTCTTGCCACTGGACTCAGATGACTCTGGAGGAGAAAGTGGGACTGGATGACTTTGCGCAGCCCTGCCTCACTTAAATCTAATTCAGTTCCAAGTCAAGATATTACCCTCCTGATGTCATTGGTCCTCTTCAATAATGAAGGAAGAGGGGCAGGTAGGTGGCACAGTGGATAGAGCACTGGCCCTGAAGTCAGGAGGACTCGAGTTCAAATGTGACCTCGAGTTCAAATGTGACCTCAGACACTTGACACTCACTAGCTGGGTGACCCTGGGCAAGTCACTTAACCCCATTGCCTAGACAAAAAAAAGAAGAAGAAGGAACAACAATGATCCTCAACATTCCTGCCTTTAACTTTCTCCACTTCAGGCCTTTGTGTGATTTTGTTAGTAACTTCATTTTCACTTTCCTGCTGACAAGCATGTGCATGGGAGACTCAATTTGAAGCCACAAAGGTCCCACCTCCCAGCGGCCCATGCTGCCTCGATTCAGTCAGAGCACTGAGGCCTGCCCCCCTCATCCAGTTGTTGGAGAACCACATGGCAGGAGAGCCATGCCAGGTAAGAGTCCTGAGCTTGGACCTGGGGATTTAGCCTGAGGCGTCTACTTTTTATCCTGCAACAGGTCTACTACCTAGCTGAAAGAGAAATTAGAGATGGCAGGTTGTTCCTTTCCCTTTTTTTACCTGGGGGTTCTTTAGACATTGCTGCCCCTGCCCCTCCCTGACCTCTCTAGCCTTACCTTTCCTCTTCCCTGCCTTTTATGGGTTATTTTATGGTTGCTGTGTTAGGAAAAGTACATATTATCAGAATTAATGTTTTGTTAAGAATTGTATGCAGAAAAATATATTTTCAGCAATCCCTAGCAAACACTTAATGGTTTTTGGTGATTGGGGGAACCTAACCCCTTATTTCCCAAAGGTTCAGTGTATCAACATTTGTATTTCTTACTTTCCTGCAGTGTTCTAGGAACCTTGTCCCTGAAAAAGTTGAGGATTGACTCTAGTGTCTTTCTCCATTAGAATATAAGCCCCTTGAGGGCAGGGACTGTCTGTCTTTCTACTTGTATTTTTATTCCTAGCACTTAGCACAATACTTGGCATATAGTAAGCACTTAATAAATGCTAGGTAACTAACACAACTAAAACAAACCAAACAAATCTATGCTGCTGAAAGAGAAGACTTCTTTTCTTTTCTCTCTTTTTTTTTTCCTTTTTAAAGGAAACATAAAAGTGGAATTTTCATCATTGCTGCTCATCAAAATCAAAGACCTCCAAAGAGATAGATTTGAGAATAATAATAATAATGAAGATAAAAATAGCTAATGCATATGTAAATAAATATATACACATAATACACACACATATCCATATACATATATACACACAAATGTGTGTGTGTGTATGAGACTTACTATGTTGCAGGCACTGTGCTAAGCACTTTACAGTTATCTAATTTGATCCTCACAACAACCCTGGAAGATTGGTTTTATTATTATTCCCCATTTCATAGATTTAGAAACTTAGTCAAACTAAAGTTAAGTGACTTGCCCAGGGTCACACAATTAGTAAGTGTTTGAGGGAAGGGAACAACTGAAGGTGGTGCCCAAGAAGTTTTAGATTTCTGGACCACAGCTTAAAACAGGAAAGATAGATTCTTGGCTAGTAATGAATTATACCTAACTCTGGAAGCCTTGCAAATCTAATGAAGAGGGTTATTAACTGAAAATAAAAGGAGAGAGAGAGAAAAAAAATCTCCATGGCCTACTAAGCTAGGTACCATAGATGGTAGCCGCCATAGAGACACTCAGAAACTTACTGGATGCAAATCCATTAAAACCAGCATACAATTTATAATCTCAAATATCTGTGCACAATGTATGGGTAACAATCAACAAGCATTTATTAAATGCTTGATGTGTGCCAGGCACTGTACTAAGCTCTGGGAATACAAAGACAAAAACAAAACGAAATAATTCTTGTTCTCAAGGACCTTACACACTATTAGGAAATAGATATATCTTAAGGATTAGATAGTAGATACCTCTATTAGGGGATAGAGACACTTACAGATATGTCTTTAAGTAGAGCTAGGGGATAGGGATATACACGTATATATCTATATATGTACACATATAAAGTATATGTAGAATAAATTCAAAATAAATACAATGAAGTTATGGAGGGAGACTTACAGCATGAAGGAGGAGGTCAAGGAGGTGCTTAAGTTAGGTCTTGAAGGAAATGATGGATTCTATGAAGACACAAAGTCAGGAACATGATAGATTGAGTGTTGTTATTCTTGAGGAGAAGAGAGAAGGTCAGTTTGTCTGGACTGTAGACCTTGAATAAGAGTAGTGTATTTTGAAGCTGGAAAGATAGATTGGGGCCAGGTTGTGGAGGGCTTTAAAAATTAAACAGAAAAGTTTACTTAGAGATTATGATTAAGTAAGAGAATGACATAGTCCAACTTGTGCTTGAGGACAATAACTCTCGGTCTACTATCTAAAACACGTGAACAACAGAGTCTAATTTAGGGAGGTACATTTTACCTCCGAGGTATCATTGAGACTTAGTGGAATTCGACTCATGACTGGATTATGACTTTGGAAGTATAGATCCTGTTCAAAAGAACAGGATAGATAAAAGGTACGCTTGTGTGATGAACTCTAGAAACTGGGGAGGGGGTAGAGTGTAGAGAAGTGTAGAGAGCATTTGGGTGAAGACCAGTGGAGGCAGAAACACAATCATTATTGTTATAGGTGGTCTACAATTGGAGTATTTTGTAGACCACCTATACACAAAGAGAAAATGGGTAAGAAGTTCAGGAAATAGAAGGAGCCTGGCATGGGGGAAGCATAGTACTGGTGGAGGACTTAATTTTTTGAACATCTGCTAAAGCTCTTTTCTCCAGAGAGCTGGTAGTCGAGGAGCTATCATTTTCTTCATTTTTTTAAATGATAATTTGGATAGAATACTGTATTTTGAATCAGGGGGATAAGAGTTTGAATCCTACATCAAACATTAGCTGTGTGACTTTGGATGAGTCAAGTCAAATCAACAAGCAATTATTAAACACCTACTGTGTATCAGCCAGGCCTGGTAGGTTACACAGTGGGATAGAAGGCCGGGGCTGGAGTCAGGAAGACTCATGTTCCAGAGTTCACATTTGGCTTCAGACATGTATTAGCTACATGACCCTGAGTAAGTCATTTAACCCTGTTTGTCTCAGTTTCCTCATCTGTAAAATAAACTGGAGAAGGAAATGGCAAACTGCTTTAGTATCTTTGCCAAGAAAAACTCCAATGGGGTCATGAAAAGTCAGACACAACTGAAATAACTGACTGAATAAGTGCATCAGACACAGTGGTAAACTCTAGTGATACAAATAATTTCAAAAACTGTTCCAGCCCTACTGGAGCTTATAATCTAATGGGAGAGGCAACAGACAAGCAACTATGCATAAATAAGATATATATCTTTATCTGTATATTTATATATACACATATATTAATGTATATATGTATCTTGTGTTTATATGTGTGTGTATATATACATATATATGTATATGTGTGTGTATATATATATATAGTGTGTGTGTGTGTGATAGATTGGAGATAATCTCAGAAGGAAGGCACTAGTATTAACCTTAATTGGCAAGTTATCCAACCTCACCAGGACCAAGTTTCTTCATCCATGTTTAAGGTCCTTTCGAGCTTTAAATCTCTGATTCTGTAATACTATGAACTTCACTCCAAAAGATGAAGGAACTAAGGAGGATATTGCTATTCTGACCGGATTCTCAACGATAAAGAAGAAAGAACACAGACTGTGGAGTCAGAGGACTGACCTTTAGATTCCATCTTTGATACTCTACCACCTGTGTGACCTTGGAAAAATCAATTTATTGGGAGCTGTCAGTTTTTTCAGATGTAAAATGAGTGGGGTAGACTAAATGTCTTCTGAGATTCCTTCCAGTTTTAGATCTATGATGCTGTGAATTGTATGCCGAAGGAGAAATGATGAGGACCTTGGAGGAAAGTGACCACTCTATCTTAGAATTTTTGATAAAGAATGAAAGAAAAGCTGGGCATAGTCTAACCAGCACCTTTTGTTTTTGGAAAGTATTTTTAATTGTTTGGAGAAACAACAGGGTAGGATCCCATAGTCCACAGTTCTACAGAGAAAGGGATTAGAAGCCTTCAAGGATGAAATTCTAAACACACACACACACACACAATGAGGAAAAGAAGAAGGGAAATTGTTTAATGTATTTTATTCATATACACAGGGAGCTTATCTGTGAACTTAGATTTTATTTTTTGTGTTTTTAAATTTTTATTTATTGGCTAGGCAGTGGGGTTAAGTGACTTGCCCAGGGTCACACAGCTGGTAAGTGTTATGTGTCTGAGGCTGGATTTGAACTCAGGTACTCCTGAACCCAGGGCCAGTGCTGTATCCACTGTGCCAGCTAGCTGCCCTATGAACTTAGATTTTAAAATGACAGAGAGAAGATAGACCAAGACCATATAACAAGGTAAATACAAAAGTGTGGCATGGTCCTGGAAAAAGAGACAGGGTACTAAAGTACAGAATGAACTGATGCCATTGAGGAAATTAAGGACAACAAAAAGCTCTTGGGGGGTGGTATAGAGAAGTGCAGTAAGTGGAGTTAGCTATTTGGAGGGAAAAGAAGAGTATCAATGAAAAGATTGGACTGTTGCTTGCAATAGATGGGATGATGGCATTTTCTCTGGTTGTTCATCCCTGGGATGCTCCATCCCCTCATCTCTCCCTGACTTTCTTCAAGTTCCATTTAAAATCCCACCTTGTACTGGAAGCCTTTCCCAACACCTCTTAATTCTAGTGCCTTCACTTTTAATTATTTTTTCCTATTTATCTTGGATAAGACTTGTTTGTACATATTTATTTTGTTTGTTGTCTCTTCCAGTAGATTGTGAACACCTTTAAGGCAGGGACCATCTTTTGCTTCTTTTGTACCTGGCACGTGTAGGTATTTAGTGAATGTTGGTTGATTGATTGATTGGTGGTCACAGACTATGGAGAAAAGATAGAATTACTCAACAGTTATTTGCATATGTTTTCTCTGCCAAGAACCTCTGGATAGTAAAAGATAGAAAAAGTACTAATAGTGACTTGAGACCCAAGTTGAGTAGGGAATAGAGCTTCCCTTGATGAGTTCAAGTCATCAAATCTCGATAAACTGTATCTGAGGGGACTGAAAAAATAGATAGATGTTGTTGCTTAGAATGGTACCACTGTACCATTCTAAAGAATACAGGATTAAGAGTTGGAGGGCTTGGTTCAAATCCCAGCTCTATGGCTCTCCCCATCTTAAATATAAAGGAGTGGGATTAAATGACCTGTAAGGCCCCTTCCAGCTTTAACTCTTATGATCCTCTGATCTTTGAAAGATTCTGGCGAATGGGTGAGATGCTACAGAATGGAAGAAGGGTGAGCTTATTTTCACAAAAGAGAAGAGAATAGAGTATCTAAGCTATTAGCTAGTGAACTTGACTTTGATTCCTGGTAAAATTCAATTTAAGCATAAAATAGGGTTAGGTAAGCTTTAAAGTAACATATATACGTTGTAACAGGAGTCTTTGATTCCCTTAGCCAATATCTTGATAGTAATAGGAATTTTAGGCACTTTTCACAGAGAAAGTGGAGGAACATGTTATCCCAAAGGGTGACGTCATGCAGAATTGAAATTACTGACTTGTGTGCTCGGGTCTAACATCATCCCTAAGAAATAAACCTCACAAATAATAGCATTATCACTGTGTGTGTATGTGTGTATATATATATATATATATATATATATATGTATATATATGTGTATATATATGTATATATATGTGTATATATATGTATATATATAAATATATATATATGTATATAAATACACACACACACACACACATATATATATATATTCGTCTGTATTCTCCAGTTTCTAACACTAACACTATTACCATACTATAATACTACTCTATCTTATCTCCTGTTGAGCTGTCTTCTTCATGTAATTTATATTACAGCCAAAGGGCTCTTCTTGCTATCCCCAGAACTTGAAATTCCATCTTCTGTCTCTGTATTTTGCTCAGGCTGTGCCCCATGACCAAAATGTACTTGCCGCTCCTCACTGCCTCTTAGACTCTCTACTTTTCCTCAAGGCACTACCTTTTACAATAAGCCTTTCCTGATCTCCCTGATTGTTAGTGCCCTCTTCCCTCCTCAGATAATCTTGTATTTACTTATCTGTGTGGATGTGGTATTCTTGCCAGTTCATGGGCAAGGACTGTTTGTTGTTGTTGTTTTTATATCCCTAGCACATAGCTGTGGAGTATTGTAGATAACTTTAAAAAGCTTGTTGAATCGAATTGAATTGAACAGATTGTTAGCAGACACAGAGAAAAGCAACAGGTGAACACAAGGAACATGCATGGCTTCATCAACCTCTGGTCAAGCCAGACCAACCTTCTTCCTTTATGTTACTTTATTTAATTTATTTACAGAGATACTAGACTGGTAGATCAGGAAATGTGTAATTGTTGTTCCACTAGATTTTAGCAAAGCCATTGACAAAGTATGTTCTGTTCTCCCCTGGGAGAAAATGGATTGATATAAGCTAAACGATAGTGGATTTAGGTGGAGTTAGAACCAGCTTAATGACTTCCTCAAAGAATAGTCATTAACTATTCAATTTAAATTTAGAAGAAGATCATTAGCAAAATAGCTACTGGAATCTCTTCTTGATTCTGTGCTTTGTAACATTATCAGATGAAATACTTATTGGTTTTGCAGATGATGGAAAAGGCAGATAAAAGAGCCAGTTGAGGGTCTTGACAGCCTAGAGGCTGGGTAGAATATAATAAGATAAAATTCAACAGGGATAAATGGAAAGTCTTACTTTTGAGCAAATTAAAAAAAAATCAACTAAACATGTACAGAATAGGTACAGGAGATGTGGCTAGAAAACATTTTTTTTTCTTTAAAATACTTGAGAATTTGAGTGGACTTTAAGTTCCATATAAGTCAATAGTGTAATGTGGCAACCAATAAATACAGTGAATGGACCTTTTCAAGAGATTCATGCTGCCCCAGTCTAGGGAGGTGGTATACCCTGCCATGGTCACATGTAGATTACTGTGTTCAGATCCGGATATTGTCATTTTAGGAAGGACATAAATAAGCTGAAGATACTCCAAAAGAAAGCTATGGGGATGGTGAAGGGCCTCTAGATCAATAGTTTACAAAGTGGGGGGCCAAGGCCCCTTGAGTGCATGACCTAGGACATTCATGATTAATATATTGTAGAATGGGAAAATGGGCTTCATCCTAGCCCCCTGATAGCTAATTGTGGGGTTTGTCCCAACACAACCACAGTAACTCCTGTACCCATTATCATCCAGCATTTCCCCATTTTGACCCTTCCTGCTACTGGCCTCCCATGGCTGGTAATGTTGTGGTCTGAGAGGTTGAGACCCCTTAAAGCCTGGAGTACGGGCTGGGGTCGTCTGGAAAGAATTCACAGACTCAAGCAGTGTTTAAGTCAAGTTGGCAAAACATTTATTGTTATGCTTTTCATCGGGCAAGGATTCTTAAGGAACTTGTGATCTTAGAAGGGTACAGTTAAAGTTTATATAAGATAAAATATAATAAAACGTGTCAAATATGCTAACTAGGTGATTCAGGTGGATCAGGGAGTGGTTAAGGAGTGGTCAGTTCTTAAAGGAACATGCACTTCTTGTACCTACTCCACAGGTGTTTTACCCAGAGTGCACTAGGAAAAGCCCACAAGGGGGGCCACATGGAGGTGTGGTTTTAGGCCTGCAATGTCACTAAGTTAACTAGAGTTCAGGGGTAACTGAGAGTTGTCCAGTCTGCCACCAGTCAATGTCTCGTTTGAGTAGGGAGTATACATATGTCTTAGGTCTAGAATACAGATAATAAGGAGTCCAGGATGTAGATAATGAGGTAGGGCGGTAGTATAGATAGTCCAGTGGGTAAGAATATCTTTATGACCCAGTGCAAAGCCAGTTCAAACTAATAATTCCTTCAGGTGCTGTTTGTAACTGCACCAGGGAGAGAGATTAGGGTCTTGCTGGGACTCACTCATGAGTAACTGCTAGGCACAGTGTCCTTGGGCTGGGGGGAAACTGCCAGAGACAGTGTTTCTGAGGCTAGGGAGAACTTGGGGTCCAAGTCCAAGCACCCAAACACAAGCACCCAAGCACCCCATCAGTACAAGCTCCCAACTTTTCCCCTTCTCAGGAATATTATAATATAAAAATGTCAGGCATCTACCAGGACACCTACCTGCCACCCTTAGTGTGCCCATATCCTGCTGCAGAGGTGTCTGTGGCAATCTTTAGTGGATTCAGTGCTTTGGGGCAGTGAACAGTGAATAAGAATCAACTCATACCCCCTTTTAATTTTCTGTAGATTAGTGTGAATTGTAGAGGATAGAAAGGTAGGCATGAATAGATTGTGATCTTTACCCTCAAACTTTCCCTTCTTCTGGATTTCCCGGTTTTTATCATGGGTACCACCAACCTTCTAGTCATCCAGATTCACAACCTTTGTGTCATCCTCCCCAGCTCTTCATTCTCATTCATGCTACACATCCCAATTTGTAAATTTTGTTGTTTCTGCCTCCACAACATGTCCTACATTGATCTGTTGTCCTGTTCTCTTTACTCAAAGCCTTCACTTTAGTTTAGGTCCTCATTACTTCTCATATAGACTAAAATTTCTGATTTTGTGTGTGTGTCTGTTTGTGTAAGTAGATAATATATATGATTAAGATGGAATAGAATGGAATGGAAAGAGCACTGACCCTTCCTTTTGAATTGGGAATCATGGGATCTATGTTCAAAGGTTACCTCTCCTATTAGTTGTGTGACCTTGGCAGACAAGTCATTTAACTTCTCTGGGCTTCAGTTTTTTCATCTAAAATGGGGGTGGGTGGGTAGGTTGAATTAGATGGCTTTTCAATATATTTCCAGCAAGTGATGTGCTGGACGAGTCATTTGTTAAATGTTCAGTGTGAGCATTTACATCTTGGAAATCATAAAGCTCTGCAATCAGGGCTTTGTTGTTTTGTTGATTGCCTAGACTTTAGAAAGTAATGGAAAAAGTTTTAATAATGCAGATTTAATTAAAGGTGTGCAATGCATATTTTTTTCCCCTGGGAGCCAGTTGTTAAACATTTACCAATATACCATTGCTTCCTATTATAAACTTATATGTGACCAATGGAAATTTGATTTTGTGATTCTAGTTTTGCAGAGTGCATGTATATAATTTATAAATCAGTAAATATACATATATTGAAGTGTGTGCTCAAAAATGTTTTACTGTTAGATGTGAGTGATCCAAAATATTTACAAACCACTTTTCCAGATGATGCTATATGAGGACTGGTTGAAGAAACTGGACTAGGAAAAATAGCAGTATTTGAGACACAGAATAGACTTTTTTTCTACCTGGAAACAGACAAAGACAACTGGTAGAAGTTGGAAAGTGGCATATTCAGCCTTATTAGCAAGTAGAACCTGCTAACATTAGAGCTGTCCCAGTGTGGAATGGGCTGCTTCAGGAGTCAGTGGATTTTCCCTGACTGGGGTCTCTGAGCACAGTCTAAATGACTATTTATTTGTCTCTGTTGTGGAGGGATTCCTGCCCTGGGACCAGTTGTTCCATGTGGCCTTTAATGTCCTTTCCAGTTCCCTTAGATTTTGTGAATTGTCTGAGCAAAAGACACTCCCTAGCCCTTCTCCTCCCCCTCCCCAAATCTTAACTTCAGACTTCTTGGAGGTTTCCTCAATGTGTGTCACAACTTTAATCTAATTTTTAAAATCCTCATTGGTCCAGACATTGTGTAGAGGCTGACCACAACTCTGTGAATTTCTTGGGCCTCAAAGCTTCCACGGGTCTTTTTCTCTCTCTTTTCAAAGTACTTTACCACCATTCGTTAGCTATTACTCACAGGCACTGTCATTCCGCTCCCTTTGCAGACTGAGAAACTGAAACCAAGTTTATGAATTGTACCAAGTTATTTAGGATTTGCTGAGACAGTGGGCTCCTTCCTTTCTGTTTCTTTGTTCAAGGGTCCATGTAGCATTTCCCTGCTTTTTCTTCTGGACTTCGGTCATTAGGATTTCCTTGTCTGGAAAACTTTTTGATCCAGGGAAGTTTCCATCCTTCCAGCCCTAGCTATGAGCATGTGGCAAGAGAATGTCATCAGGGACTTTTCCATACTCATTGATTGCTGTTGATCCCCTCATAGTAGTGCTTGAGGTCTGTCCAGAGTGGGAGCCAAGGGGAGTGGTAATTGGTTTCTTTGGGTCGCTTTAATTTCACCTCCCAACATCTCAGTAGGTGCCAAGAGAGAACTCCTCTGACTTTTTCCTTTTTCCTTTCTCTCATCTTCCATCTGCTTCCCTACCCCATTCCCCCACGGAAGGGAGGAGGTGTTAGAGGAAGGAAGAAGGAGACATTTCAGTTTTTCCCCCTACTAGTCTGAACCACTACTAGAAAGGCTTCCTCTTCAACCCAGAAGAAGAGTGTCACTCTTGGTCAGAGGGGGAATAAAGTGAAGGGTATCCTGCCTCTTTTCTGTCCAATTCTAGCCAAACCCAGAATTGGCTTCTTTGTCATTTCTTGAATCTCTTTAAAGGAAAAATGAGGCTCATAAAGGCTTTCCCTCTTTTTATTGGAAGCAGGGATAAGGATATTATTGTTTCCTTTTATGATCTGCATGATTTAAAGCTATAATTGAAAGAGGCTTTTTGTTTTTGTTTTTTCATTTTTTTAAAAAAAATTTTAAAATTGTATGGATAAGAGAATTATAAAGAGGCATAGACAAGTAGCAATCACTTACGCCCATTGTTTCTATTAAGAAAGCCTTTGGTGAGAATTAAGGAAATATAAATCATCATTCTTTTTCTTTATGTGTAGGGGGACCTTTCCTAGCAAGTTGTCCATAAGAACTCAGTGAAGTGAAGCTGATATAAACAGTTGTTTTTGTTTTTTTACATAAAACTGAGAAACTGAGACAAGAAGAAAAGGGACTTGCCTGGAGGGTGACAGAATGAGTCAGAGGCCATTTTTCTGAACTATGGCCTTAGACTTTTGCTTAGTCCACTCAGCTCTATTTCATTTAATGGAAAAATAATGGCAATTTTGTCTTCTGGAAAAGTGTAGTTGGCTGAATATTGTTTAAGGATTTTCCTGTATTTATTTCAACATTTTCTTTAGCTTTGATGGTCACTGATGGCCAGAATGACACACCACAGTTGAGCATTAATCATTCCCACATGTGGTATACTGTAATGGTTTGGGTTTTTAAAATAACTGAGTCATTACCCCTGCTTTGATAGCACGTTTTCGGAAAAGGCTAGAGGGAAGTGTTTATATATGATGGAAATAAGGCTTTGATGAATGTAAGTTTACCCATTCTTTCAGATGAGAGCTGATAGCAACTCCTCACTTGGTTTTTTTTTTCCCCCTTAACAAATAGAATGAAAAGATCTTATTTAGCACAACCAACACTGTAAGTTCCTTCAGTGGTACTTCTTTGAATGAATCAGAGAAATCTAAAGCTGGAAGGGACTTGTTCTTGAGACAGGTGAGTAGCTAAAGCACTAGAATACTTAATCCATTCTCTTCCTGAAGATATCCTAGAAGAATGCTTAGAATTCTGTCCCATGAAGCTTTCTGTTTCCTTTAATCACCTCAAATGGTAGCTCCTTGTGTGTTTCATTAAAATCTCTTCTGTTTTGGCTTAAGCTCATTTCCTCCATGGTCTTCTGTGGACATGGGCGACTAGCTCAGTTTTTTCTTTATTTTTCTTTGTCCTTTGTTGACTTACAAAACTCAGACATTTGAGATAAAGATATGGGTTTTACTGGAAGAGGGTCAGTTTCAAGATATTTGTTAAAGAAGCCAGGTGGTGTTCTGTTCTAGACAACTTACACTGTGAGGAATCTTGGGTTATGTGAAACAGTCATGAAAATAAGTACTGATCCAAGTCCTAAAAAAAATTAGAATGGGTCTCAGGAGAATTGCCATTTCTTTTTTGTGGGAATCTTTTTTTGGGGGCGGGGTGGTGGCAGAAGGATGATCACCGAGTCTATCCAAATCAGACATAAACTGTTGTGGTTTCTCTAAATTTGTGTATGAAAAGCAGGGGTTATGTGGAGGATGTTGTACCCAGTTACTGGGGACAAGGTCAGTTTTGTGGATCAAATATAAGTTTTATAGTCTCATGATTTTTTGGCCTTTCTGAGGCCATTTTAAAACCTTTTTATTCACATTTGAATTATTTCTTAAAGCATTACTTTATTTTTTCCCCTGTGAAATAGTTATTGTTTTAATTCTATTTTGGTTGCCTGGTTTTGTTGTGTGTGTGTGTGTGTGTGTGTGTGTGTGTGTGTAAATGTGCCTTTTTAAAGTTTAGTATGCCTTAGGTTAAAAAGTTAAATTCAGTTAATAGGTGATATATACATGTATACACACACACATATACATGCACACATATATACATTTGTGTATATATATATATGTATACACACACTAGGAAAAAGGGAAGTCTCTAATGTACGGCAAGTTCTTTATTTTTATTTATGTAAATTATTTTCTCTGTTCTTTCTTTTCATTGTGTTATAGCTTAAAAATCATTGATTGTTTGAAGCCCAAGACTTGAGTTGGGGGGTGGGAATGAGGTACTGCTGTCAAAAACTTTGCTTTTTCTATAGCTTCCTTAAGATACCTCTCCATCTGTGAAATTGGAGCAATAAGGATTAAGAAAAGTTTGATATTCAACTTTTAGGGTTGGTCTGAGCATGTGCAAAGCAGAAGTTTCACTCTGCCCTCTTGTGGTAATGTGGCTTCACTGCAACCACTAGGAAATGAAAATTAAACATTTATTATTATAGAGAGAACCAATTTTCATTTCCACTGTGTGTTTAGTCTTTTGTGTTTAATTTTTATAATGAGTTAATAATTATAAAGCGCTTAGCACAGTGCCTGGGACATCGTAAGCACTTTATAAATGTTAGCTGCTTTTATTATTATTATCAATCTTAGAAAAGTCAAAATCTTAGAAAACAGTGCATTTACTTTTCCATCTCTTACGTTTTTAAAATCTTCACCACCAACTCTAGGGTAGATAGGTATATCCAGTATAGGTATATAGAGAAGATGTATTATTCCTATTTAAGGATAGTGAATTGAAACACAGAGAGGTAATGATTTAATAGTAATTAACAGTTGGAAGCAGAGCTAGAACTAGACTGAGTCCTTAACGTGCCCTGGCAGTGTCCTTCTCATTGTTATCCTGTGGTCTTTTCCTTTCTATTTTATGTTACCTATTTGTTGTTCTTAGGTTGCTTGTTGGTTTCAATTGGGTTACTATAATTGTATGAGGATTATTAGCTGGTGGAGAATTCATAAAGGATTCTTATTGTACCAAACTCTTAACATTAGGGAAGTGTAGTCAACATTAAGAAAGCTATTAAGAAAAAGACATTGTAATATATGGTAGTATTTTTTTTCATGGAATCTTTGCTGAGATTGTGTGCCCAAAAGGTAATTTGGAAGATCTCTTTCTAGAGTGAATGGTAAAGTTGTTCTTTTAAATGTATTTGACATAGGTCATAGCCTTTAAGAGTTGAAGTTGTGATCTTGTGATTGAAGAAGAATTGTAACTTGCTTAATTCATGATATCATCTGTAATGATTATTTTGATTACTAGGTTTGGCATTTATCATAGCAAAATAATAATATATAGTTACTGAAATATTTATTGTATTGAAATAAAACAGTTGAAGAAGAAATATCTTTATAATCAATCCTTCATTCCCAGTAGTAATTGTGACTTTCAATTTTTTTGTTGTTATAGTTAAGGATGGAACCATCCTTAAATTGTTAAGTTAATTAATTACCAAGAGAAGAGTCTTTAAGCCAAAGCATTTACTTCCTTTCACAAGGGAAGAAAATATTAACCAGAACTGTGACTTCACCATTTCTGAGAAGGCAGGGAGGAAGGTGTGAATTAGCAAGTCTGAAGAGGACAGATCGGCTTTGGGTTGGTCCCCTGTGTTAGCTTGGGAGGTGATATATTCTATTTCCAGCCCATAGTGAGTAGGGAAGCTGGACATAGTTATGTGGTTAATGTCATTATTATTTGTATACTATATAGTAGCTAGGATACAGTGGTTAGAGTGCCCTGTCTGGAGTCAGGGAGACCTGAGTTCAAATCTAGCCTCAGACCATAGCTTTATGACCCTAGCTGTATGACATTTCACCTCTGTTTGCCTCAATTTCCTCATCAATAAAATGGGGATAATAATAGCCCCTTCATTCCAGGGTTGTTGTGAGGATCAAATGAGATATTTGTAAAGTGCTTAGTCTATACATGGTAAGCATTATGTAAATGTTAGCTATTATCATCATTATTATTAGTTATCATTATGTTATTTTTATACTGCATTGTAAATTCCCAGAGCATTAGAGCCCCATAGCTTTTCTAGCTTTTATTTTTTATTGATATCTTTGGTTTTTATATGATTTTTATTTCTGAATATAGCTCTTCTACCAGTAAACAATCTCTTATAGCAACAAAATTTAAAATGAAGTGAAAAAAATCAGTTCAATAAAAGTAACCAACCCATGAGTTAGACCATCTTTGCAAAGTTTTGCATCTGAAGTCCTCTCACCTTTCCAATGAATGAAAGAGAGTATATTTTCTTATCTCTTCTTTAAGGACAAGCCCATTCACTATGATTATGGAGCATTTAAGGTTTTTTTGTATGTATTATTTCTATTTACATCGTCATCATTGTGTAGAAATATTGCTTTTCCTTGATTCTTCATATTTCACCCACTGTCAGTTCATCCAAATCTTCCCATTCATATTCATCATTTCTTGTAATAGAATAATATTCCATGATATTTATATATTACATTTTAAAAAAAGTTTTACCCATGTGTTATAATCACTTATAGTTACTCCCCCACTGAGAAGTTTCTTTATAATAAAATAAAGCAGTTAAACAAAACTAGTAATACACTGACTTTATCTGAAAGCTCATGCAATATTTCACATCTATAATAACCCCCCTTCATTATTTAAAAAAATTAACAGAAATTTATTGTTTCTCTCTTCCACCTCTCACTCTATTGCGAAAAAAAAAAGAAATTTCTTGTAACAAATATACATAGGTAAGCTAAACAAATTCCCTCGATGGTTGTATACAAAAATATGTCTAAATATGTACCGTAACCCCATCACTGCTGGGTAATGGATCTCATGTTTCATTATTATCAGTCCTTATTGATCATAGTTCTTACAACTTTCAAAGTTGTTTATTTTTAAGGGTTGTTATTATATAAATTGTTTTCCTGTTCTGCTCATTTCGTTCTTCATAAGTTTATGGAACCCTCAAAATTGTTCATTTTTGTAATATTGATGTTATAATGCAAATCCTTCTTCTAGTTCTATTTCCTTTACTCTATATCAGTGTATATAAATCTGTCACATTCATGTACCACTACTTATTTAGCTATTCTTTAATTGATGGGCATCCCCTTAGTTTTCATTTTTGTTACCACCATAAAAGATGCTGCTATGAATATTTTTGTAAATAAAAGACCTTTTCCTTTCTTTGATCTCTTTTGGGCAGAGGCTTGGCAGAGATATAGCTGGGTCAAAGGGGATATACATAGTTTAGTAACTTGGTGTATAATACCAAAGTGCTTCCCAGAATGGTTGTGTCCATTCACAGATCCCTCAGCATTAATGTGTCTATTTTCTCACAGTCTCTCCAATATTTATTATTTTTTTTTTTGCCACTCTGATGGAGATGAGGTAGAATTTCAGAATTGCTTTAATTTGCATTTCTGTTACTAGTAGAAATTTGGAGCATTTTAAAATTTCATAGATAGCCTGGGGTTCCTTTCCTTGAGAACTGTCTTTCTCGTATGATCAAACTATTTACCAATTGGGGAATGGCTCTTCTTATAAATTTGAATAAGTTCCATATATAGCTTAGAAATAAGATTTTATCACATAAACTCACTGCAGAGATTCCCACCCCCCCCCGAAAATTATTTCCTTTTAGGTTTATTAAATGTGCAAAAACTTTTAAATTTTATCTAGTCAAAATTATCCATTTTTTTCTCTTGTAATCTGTCTTGTTTGGTCATAAACTTTTCTCCTATCTATAGATCCAATATGTAATTT
This sequence comes from Vombatus ursinus, assembly GCF_900497805.2. Taxonomy (NCBI): domain Eukaryota; kingdom Metazoa; phylum Chordata; class Mammalia; order Diprotodontia; family Vombatidae; genus Vombatus; species Vombatus ursinus. The sequence continues at coordinate 41,953,583 of NW_020948983.1, read as the reverse complement.
TTTCCATGTTTCTTTTGTTTGTATATGATATGATATTTTATGTCTAGATTCTGTGCCCATTTGGAGCTTATCTTTGTATAAGGTATGAGGTGTTGGTCAAAATCTAATTTCTTCCATACTATTGTTTAATCTTCCTGCAGTTTTTGCGAATTTGTGAGTCCCTATTTTAGTAGCTGAGGTCTTTGTGTTTATTGAATACTAGGTTAGTAGATATATTTGTTTCTGTATGATGTACACCTAATCAGTTCCACTGATAGATCCTTCTATTTTTAACCAATACCAATTGTTTTTAATAATTACTGCATTGTAGTGTAGAGATCTAACGCTGTAAGGATACCTTCGTTTTAATTTCTTTTTATTGTCTTTTTTTGAGATTCTTGATTTTACTTTGTAAATTTTCTTCTTTTTTCTAGTTCTGCAAAGTAATCTTTTGGTAGCTTGATTGGTGAAGCACTGAATAAGCAAATTAATTAGGTGGTTTTGTCATTCTTTATATTAGAGTATCCTACCTATGATCAATTAATAGTTTTCCAATTATTTAGGTCTGTCTTTTTTTATATAAAAATTATCTGTAATATTTATAAAGTTCTTGTGTGCATAGTAAAAGGTAGATTCCCAAGTATTTTATACATTTTGTAGTAATTTTAAATGGAATTTTCTTTCTGTCTCTTCCAACAGGATTTTATTGGTATTATATAGAAGTGATGATTATTTGTGCGGATTTATTTTATATCTTACCAATTTGCTGAAGTTACTAATTGTTTTAATTAATTTTTAGTTGATTCTTTAGAGTGGGTATATTATTGCATCATCTGCAAAAAGATATTTTTGTTTCATCTTTACTTATGACTATTCCCTTCATTTCTTTTTCTTATCTTAGGGCTATAGCCAGTGTTCCTACTACTATGTCAAGTAACAGTGGTGACAATGGACATCCTCATGTCATCCTTAAATTTATTGGAAAGGGTAGCTGTTGTTTTTATATATTACACATATTTACATACACATACATACATATGGTTATGTATATATGTACGTGTGTATGTGCAGTTATGTATATATATATTATTTATCATTTTAAAGAAAGGTTCATTTATTCCTACATTTCCTAGTAGTTCATATTTGTGTCATGTAGAGAAATTTAGTAGGATCTCTTCTTTTGCATTCTTTGAAAATATTTTATCTAATATTGGAATTAATTTTTCTTTGAATTTTGATAAAATTCACCTGTAAGTCTGTTTGGTCCTAGACTTTTTTCTTTGGAAGTTTATTTATGCCTTTTTTAATATTTTCCTCTGAAATTAGGTTGTTTAAATTATCTGTTTCTTGTTCTGTTACGGGATTTTTAAAAAAAATTTTCACTATTTCATTTAAGTAAATATTCACTATTTTATTTGAGATGTTAGTTTTGTTGGAATATAATTGAACAAAATAATTTCTAACAATATCCTTTATTTCTTCTTCATTCGTTGTGAACTCTTTTTTTTTCATTTTTGATACCAGCAATTTGGTTTTCCTCTTTAACGTTTTTAATCAAATTATCAATGGTTTCTTCTGTTTTTTCAAAAGCTCCTATTTTTTTGTAATTTTAGTTTTTGGGGCTTTGAATTTAGCTAATTTATTCTTTTTTCAGGACTTATATTTTAATATTTAATTTAAAAAAATTTGTTGGGTTTTTAGTATTTTTTAGTTGCATTTCCAATGCAATTCATGGACTTGTTCTTCTCTTTTCTGTTGATAAAACTATTTAGAGGTATAAATTTTCCCCCAGCAACTGCTTTGTATCACCAAATTCTGGAATGTTGTTTGATTGTTGTTGTTATCATTAATGAAACTATATGTCATTTCTATTATTTGCTCTTTCACCCAACAATTCTTTAAAATTGTGTTGTTTAGTCTTTGGTTGATTTTTAACATTTCTTTCCGTGGCACTTTATAATAAAATTTTTATTGCATTGTGATCAGTAAAGGATATGTATACTATTTCAGCTTTTCTGCATTTGTTTGTGAGGTTTTTATGTCCTAACACATAATCAGTTTTTATAAAGGTGCTATGCACAGTTGAGAAATATGTATACTTCTTTCTATTTCCATTCAATAATTTCAGAGGTCTATCCTAACCAATTTTTCTAAAATTCTACTCAGATTCTTAATTTCTTTCTTGTTAATGTTTCGGTTAGATTTATCTACAGCTGATAGGAGTAAACTGAGTTCCTCAATTATTAGAGTTCTGTTGTTTGTTTCTCTTTATAATTCATTTGGTTTTTCCTTTAATTTTTTAGAAGCTGCGTCCTCCTGTGTATATATGTTGAGTATTGAAGCCAATTCATTGTCTATATTGCCTCTTGGCAAAATATAATTTTCGTTTTTATCTCTTCAATCCATATTTGCTGTTGTCTTCTGTAAAATCATAATTGCTACCCCCTACGATTTTTTCCAGTTCAGCTGAAGTATAATAGGTTTTGTTTCAACCCCTTAACTTTTTCTTCTCTATTCTATTCTCTCCCTATTTACTTCAAGTTATTACTATTTTTCTTTTTTTTTCTTTTTAATTTTCTATTCACTTCTCCAAGCTTAAGGCTTGTTTTACTGATGATTCTGAATCTACCCTCTCTTTTATATTCTCCTTTCTCCTTTTGCTATCTGTGCCTCTGTTGAGTTAAATCTGTTTTTTTATATTAAACTTGTGTGTGTGTGTGTGTGTGTGAGTGTGTGTGTACTATAGTTTGTTTAACCATCCTCCAATGGATAGGATGCCCATGTGTAAAAAAAAGTATAAAAACATTTTCTAAAGTTGATTTTTAAAAATTATCTGCTGTTTTGACTGTCTGCCTCACTTCTCTCTTTCCTTATTGTGGATAATCGAATTTACTTTTCTTTTGTTTGTCTAAGTATGAGGAGTACTGTGGGACTACTGCTCACATAATAGTGAATAGACTTTAAGATTGGTAGTCAGACCAACCTGAAGTTCCTTCCTGGTTGAGTTTCTGATTCAGAGAAATACGCAGATTTACTTCTTCGAAGCTTTGTCAGAGATATCTTCATCAATTTTTGCTAATTTACTTAGAGGAGATGGAGATTACTCAGAGAAATCTTTTGAGCTATATTATAACTTCATTTTCCCAGACTCTTCCTTACTGAATTTTGGTTTATCTTCCTCCTCTACACATAGCATTTTGCACCCTCATGCATACTTCGCTCAGTGTTACATTTTAGCCTCATTTTTCCCAGATTCTGTCTAACTGGATCTCCTTCCTCCAAATTTATGTCACTTTGAACTCCTCCTACATACTTACCTCATTCTAATTTCTGTTATAGTTATTTGTATCTCTGCTAAGTTGCTTATGGGTAGGGATAACTGTCTGATTTATCTTTGTATCTTCTATAATATAGTAGATGGCCAATCACAATTGATTCTAGCCAAACTGGCCCACTTGTTCTTCAGAACTCATTATCCCTGCTTCTTGCCTCCATACCTTTGCATAGGTTGTCCCTTTGCTTAGAATACACTACCTTCTTACCTCTAAACTCTTTGTGAATCCTTCCTCATCTTCTGTGTCCTCTGGGAATCCTTTCTCGCTCCTCATGGTTGTTAGTACACTATCCTTCCTTCTCAAAGAATGTTACATATCTTATCTGTTTATACTGTGTGTAAACCTACCATTTTCCCGTAGAAGCTATTTATAGTAAGCAATTGGTTTTCATTTTGTCTTTATATCCTGAGTGTCTAGCATATAGGTAGGTGCTTAATAGATATTTATTATTTTGGATTAGATTATTGAAGAAGACAGGACTGGACAGAACCTGGACTATTTTGCTAAAAAGAGTTAATTTACCCAAGGACTGAGATGTATCCAGCCCCTCTAGTAGGATGGAATGCTTATTCCTTTTCATTCCTATCCCAGTTTTCCAAGGTCCTCTCCTAGGAAGAGCAAAATTTCTATGTTTTTTTCATGTGACTGTCTAGGCTCTATATATCCCAAATGTATCTGAACCTCTGAGGTCCAATATTTGCCCCAGTAGCTCTAGAAGTGGAAAGTCTTATTATTCCTAGATTCATTGATTTGGAAACCCTCAATGGCTAAAGTTTATGTCCTTAGGATGAGAAAGATTTGTCATCAGAATTGCTCCAGATAAAGTTTTGATTTTCTCTAATTCTGGGCTCCTAGATATACTAATAACTCATAGTCCTTGAGTGATCAAATGACTGGCAAAAACGTGGGGCTTCTTGAGCCAAAGTAGGAAATCTCTTTCTGAGTTATGGAGAGGGAAACAGATACTTCCATGTTGTCTTTCTAGCCTTCTAAACTACAGTCTAGTGTCTAGTATTAGCTGTTTTCCTGACAGCAGGTGGCAAACAGTTACACTGATGTAATTCTTACTTGTAATTCATTCCTGTGAAGTTCAAAAACAACTTCATAAAATCGGAGGGGACATCTCTTTGTTTTGCTGTATGACCAATTTAGGGAAAATTAAAACACATTAGTTAAGTTTCATTTGTTGTCATGTGGCTTACGAAAAAAATAAAGATTACTCAAGGGCAGTTTCACCTATGGGAATTATTGGTAGCAAATTCAGATCTAGTTTCTTGAAGTAAGGCTTATTAGTTAGATGCAATAGATGCTCTTTACAAATCAAATGCCTTTGAATAGGCTGTGCTTCTAGCTTGAATATTCTCTTTTCAAAGGCAGACATAATCACTATGTGATTGCTGTACAGATTGTGTAAAGCCCAAGTATTGAATTTTAGCTGTCTGTTTTTCATTGCCTCTCTTCACCCCCTCTTGATTTTGGTCAGTCTGTTTCACTTTCTTTTCTCACTTTGCATTTGATGCCCAGTATACAGGCAGACTGTGTAGCCCACTCTTCTTCCTTCCAAAAATAGAACATTAGCAACACCCAACATGTCCAAAAGAACCATAGAGTCTCAGAATTGGAAGGCTCATCAAATTCATTTCCTCAATCTGATGCATGAGTCGTTTTTAGAATATCCTGGCAGATTGTTGTATTTGCCTCTGTTGAAACTTTCCTAATCACAGGGAACTCACTGCACCCATGAAGGAGCCCACTCCATTTTCAGATATGTTGAATTGATAGAAAGGCTTTCCAGAAAAAAAGAGAGAGAGATAGGGAGAAAGAAAAAAAAAGTGCTTCCTGAATGCTTGAGAGCAGTTGACTTAATAGGAAAAACTAACAAGATGATAGACAGTATGCCATATTTATAGTATCCTGAAAGAGGAATGCTCAATTTTTGGGAATTCCCTTGTATTGGGTCACAGAATAAAACTCAAATCGATAAAGGTGCATTGGTGATATCTTTATTTACATCCAACAAATCTTCAAAATGAAGCTTGATTGTCTTTTATTTTCAGAAATTGACTTGTGTTTTTATTTAACTTACTAACAATGATCCCAATTCTAGTTAGCAAAGCACAGCCTTCTCTGCCATCTCTCTATTGCATTTTCAAAATAAGCCACTAATCAGTGCACCTGGACACTTCACTAAATGATAAGTGCATTAGAAACAGCTAGTGAATGGGTGAGGCTCTGCCACCTGTTCTGGAACCTATTCCATGTTTTGACAATTTACCCATTTGAACAAGCCTTCCTTTCATGACACCATCATCTGTTTCTTTTTCCACTTTGTGCTAAATGACATCACGTCAGTACTTTGCTAAACGTTATTTTTGGCACATGCATTATCTATATCATAAAACACAACACATTGTATTCATGGGTGTCATATATGATACAGTATATATGGTATCTTTATGTATGTATGCACACATACACACCTTAATACTTGAGTGAAATTGTGATCCTATTAATGTTGATGTTTCCACTATTGGGACAGATTGCAACACATCCATGCCTTTTCATTCTTTGTGATTCTTGTCCTTTTTTCTCCCTTAATGTTCCTTAGATAATCTTTCCAGTGTGCTGGAAGCCTTTCATTAGTTCTTTTTAGATTCGGTACCTACAAACTCAGACTGTTTATCCGTTACCCATTACTTTCATTACATGACTGACCCTCCTGTGTTTGCAGTCATAATTTTCTTGGATTGTATAAAAAGTATCTTCTGTTTGACTTCTAAAGCTCTTTACTGTGTGGCCCCTTCCTACCTTTCCTGTCTTTTTACACGTTACTGCCTTCCATGTACTCTATGATCCAGTGGCACTGGCCTCTTTGCTGTTCCTTGCATAAAACACTCCATTTACCTGATGGAATTTTTGCTTGCTGTCTCCTCTGCCTGGAAGAATTTTTTCCTTTCTTTTTTCTGTCTTCTGATCTCCTTCTGGTCCTAGCTAAAATCTTACCTTTTGCAAAGAAGCCTTTCCCAATTACCTTCATGCTAATACCTTCTGTTGAAGATTATCTCCAATTTATAATTTCTGTACATAGTTATTTCATGTTGTCTGCATTGTTGGACTGTGAGGTCTTTGAGAATGAAGACTGGTTTTTCCCCCTCTTTATTTATATCCCAGCGCTTTGCACAGTGTGTGGCATGTAATAGATGCTTAATGTATTCTTCTTGACTTGATTTGCTTTGACTTAATTTTATATCCTATATTCTACTTATGGTACCATAGCTCACCTTTGGAAGCTTGCCATACCCTATGGTGCCCAGCATGTGTTTTTCTGTTGTCCTTTGGATCTCCCGAGATTTTGATTCTTCTGAGATTTTATTTTTTTCCACGATTTCTAATCATATAACATTACTTGGAAAATATTCATATTAAAAAAGATGTATTTTTTGTGTCAAGGAGAAGATAAGAATCATTGAAAACATTTTATAATTCCCAAAATATAATTTAGCTTACTCTCCTCTTCCTATGTAATTCTAGGCTCAGCTCATTGCTCATTTACTGTGCCTTCTCAAGATATGTACCTGTGTGCTAACTTAATGGAATGGCCATGAAACTGTATGTTATAGTTTGAATAATAGGTATTTTTAATTCATTTAGTTTTTCCTATATGGATTGTTGAGAGGCAGTGAGGCCTAGAGAGTTAGTCGCAAAGCCAGAACAAGCAGGATTCAAGTCCTGGACATGTACTGGTTGTATGACCTTGGTCAAGTCCCTTAATCTCTCTGTGTTTTAAACAACTCTCTAATAGGTTGCAGAAGAAATGCCCACATGAATTGGTAGAGGGAAATCACAGGTCTCTAGTTCCAATGCCAGACCTTGTAAGGCTTAAATCTTCAAAGTAATCACAGATCTCACTGTGATAGAGTATTACGGGGAAGCTTGGTAATATTTGGGTGTATGATGTAATCAGAATGTTATCGAATGTAAACAAGAACCCCATCAACACCTAACCATCTAGAGGGAATTTCCTCTGCCATTTGGACTGTATGTCAGATCTTCTCTTTGGCAGTAGTAGAGATGTTTGACTAGTACACACTTCTCTTCTTTATGCCTTGATTGATGTTGAAAACTGGAGAAATGTTGAAAAAAGGTAATTTCTGTGGTTACATTTATCATGACATATTAATGAACTTTAAACATGGATGAGACAGTCCTTTTTAGAGAACAGCCTTAAAATTTTACTTTCCAAAATCAGATTCATTTTTATAATTAAACAATAAGTATAAGAGAGTCTTGTGTTCCTTTATTTCCTCTAACTGCTCAGCTTTTGGATCCCTAGACTGCCACCATGACTCTTGTGTTTGTTAACTTGTTGTTTTTGTTCACTATCCCTTGAGATCAGTTTTTTGATGTATGTCTGCTGTGGCACATATGTGTGTATGTATGTGCGTGCATGTGTATATGTATGCATATGATGGCTAAAGCTCACCAGGGATTAGTAAATTTGAGTTTATTATTTCTGTGTTGACATGCCTGTTTTCTAACTAATGGTTAATGGATGCTTCCTACTTTCATTTGGGGATGTAAGCACACCAAAATGAAGATGTTTGTTGCGACTTGACAAAGATAAATTTTGCTTGTGTTACCTTCTTTGTTCTCAAGGCAATTAAAAAAAAAAAGCACCACCACCACCACCACCACCAAAACCCTCCCCCCTTTCACTGTATTACTGAGGAAAATAGCCTTTTAGTTAAGTGAGCAAACTATTAGGTAGAGAACAGAAGAATGCTCACTGACGCAACCTGTTAATCTGTTGATCAATGATGGCCATTAACTGAATTTATTTATCATAAAAATTAATAATGAAGATATTGACAGATGCAAGTGTCTGTCTCTGTCTTGCTTTCCTTTCTCCCTGTCATAGCCTTTTAGTGGTTGCTCTATGTCAAGTTTTTAGTGACTAATTTGATGAGACTTCATGGTTTCCCTTGGGATTGTCTGCCATCATCTAATTGTAAAGTCTCACTCTCAGAAGGGGGGAAAAATCTTTATGTTGCTTAATGTTCTTTCTTTTGCTTTTTTTTTTTTGCTTTGTGATCTTTTTTTTTTTAAGGTCCATCTTAACTGGTCAAATACTTTTTCTCCTTTCCCTATGTACTTGCCAGAACTTTTAAAAACAAATGTCATATGTAGATCCGTGAATAGCCCTATTTTTTCTGTCCTTTCCCCTTTCACTCCCCCCCCCCCTCTCTCTCTCTCTCTCTCTCTCTCTCTCTCTCTCTCTCTCTCTCTCTCTCTTTCTCTCTCATTCTCTGAGAAATATAATTTTTATGTTTTGTCTCTTTATACTCGATTCTTCTACAGTTGTGGATTTTAATACTTCCTCCTTGTCTGCCATTATGTCTAGACTTTTTAATTCCCCCAAACTTTTCTTTAAGTATGCCATCCTCCTATTGCTGAAGTCAGGGTAGCCTTTAGTAACTTAAGAATTCAAGTAGCTACTCATCATGAGTACCAGTCTTAACACTTCCAAGTTCTTAAGATCAACTAATTTATTATTCCCCCCAAATAGTAAACCTAGTAAACTTCAATAAAGGAGTAGACCTAGTAACCTGGGCGTCTGGTGAGTTACAGTCCTTTCAGAACAGTGGGGGTGGGAATGGAAATCACTTATTCTGGGAACTCAGACAGCAAAATGGCTTGTATTGCTTTACACAATTGGAATATAGTTGAGGATGATGAATCCATCCTTCTGATTTGACACTTAATAAATGCTTGTCGACTGACTTATTTTCCTACTTCTTTCACTTTCTCTGCTTTTCTACATCTACTGGCTTACATATGTATTTAGCTTTTCAAGTGTTTTTCTTGCTAAAATATTTTTTATTGTAAAGTTGGTAAGATTCACCTCCTTCCTCTCTTATATCTGTTACCCAGGGCGTAACTCATTCTGGTACATATTGAAGGAGTGGAAGCAATTTTCTTCCAAAAGATGTAATGCAGGTACAGAGGAACATGCCTCTATTTGGAGTTAGAGGACCTGACTTCAAATCCTAACCCTGCTGCTTGCTACCTGTATGACCTCTCGGGCAAGTCATTGAATTTCTCTGGTCTTGGTTTCCTTATGTGTAGAAGGCAAGTATTGGACTCAGTTGCCCCCAAGGTACCTTTCAGCTCTAAATCTATCATCCTGTGATCCTTCAAGATTTCAAATATGGACTCAGATCATCTTTAGTGTTTTCCAACTGTCTTGAATTTCTGGTGTATTATTTGGTATGTTTGCCTTATTACTATATCTTTTCTTAAATGTAGCTAGGTGGCTACAGAGCTGGGCCTGAAGTAAGAAAGACCTTGTAGGTGCTTAATAATTCTTCAGTGCCTGACCTTCCTCCCTGTCTTCCTCCCACTGTCTCTCTCTCTCTTACTGTCTCCCTCTGTCTCTGTCTCTCTCTCCTTCCCTCCCTTCATGTCTCCCTCACTTCCTGCCCTCCCCCTTTTTTCCTTCTTCCCCTCCCCCTTCCTTCCTTCCTTCCTTCGCTTTCAAACAGCATATTCTCAAGTAACATTTCAAGGGAAGTACCTGTGTACCTAGGCTACTCCAATAGAATAGTTTCCCCATTTGTAGAAACGGTAACTGCCTATTATTTTAACAATGGCTCCAAATTAGTAAACATCTTTTTCTTCTATTTGAGACACCCTTGGGCGAGTGCTAATATTAGTAAATACAACACATTGGCAAGACCCATTTTATCTGCTTATATTCAATCACTCTTTGTAAACTCGTGGTGCATCCTATCTCTTATAAATAATGCTTCAATATTTCAGAGATTTGTGATTGCAGAGTTATGGGCATTGGTAAACTTTCTATGACTAGCCTTTATTTATAAATAATAAACATGGTAAAGATGGTAAACTTTCTATGGCTTGGTAGATGATCTTTGAGAGTTACTTTAGCCAAAAAATGTATCATCCTCATTCCAGACTTGTGATAGCCTTCCTTGAAGATCGTCTAGTCCTCTGAGGCGAGGTGCACAATTCATTGCTGGGCCTGTGTGAAGTGTTTCTTTATCTTGATGGCTGTTTTGTCTGCCAAACCCTATGTTGTTGTGGTGATTGCTTGCATATCATCCTCTTGGTCCTGTTCTCTTCCAGGTGTGTCACTTTCTGTCGGCTCTTATGTACATAATCTCTTATGGCACAATATTCCCTTACCTTCACATACTTCAGTTTGCCCACTCATTCCCCAGTCAATGGGGACCCACCTTGTTTCAATTATTTGTCAATCCAAAGAGTGCTGCTGTGAATATTCTATTATATATGGGATCTTTCTTTCTGTCATTAACCTCCTTAGGGGTATCCATCCAGTAGTGAGATTTCTGGGTATAAGAATTTAGGGACTGTTATCACATAATTCCAATTTATTTTCCAGAATGATTGGACCAATTTTTACCTCTACCAGTGGTGGAGTGTTTTGGTATGTGTGCATGGCATCACCTCCCGGATGTCATGGTCGTCTTCAAGAATGATGGACAAACAGCAACTTCCTAATACTTTCCAAAACTGTTTACATCTTTTGTCATATTTTCCACTTGGATAGGTTTGAAGTAAAAACTCAGTGATTTTCATTTATGTTTCTATTACTAGTGCTTTGGAGCATTTTTTCATAGTTGTTGATCATTTGTACTTATTAAAAAAATAGTTTGTATTTGATCAATTTTCTATTGGAAAATGACTCTTGTTTTTATTTTGTTCTTGTTTCTTGAATATCAGACTTCCCAGAGAAATTTAAAGAAAATATTCATAATGTTCTTTTTATTCAGATTGTACTAGTTTTTTTTAAGAGCTCTATAATTATATGCAATCAAAATTTTTTTATTTTTTATGATAACCTATATCTGGTTTAGTTAAGAATTTGCCCCATATCTCTAGTTGCAAAACGTTTCTCTTTTTGTTCTTTCAAAATTTTTTTTTAAATGATATGACCTTTAAAGTTATGGTGCATCTCCATCTGGAGCTTATGGTGGTATATGGTCTAAGCTGTTGGTCTCAACTTAATTTTTGCCAAACTACTTTTTAGTTTTCCCAGAAGTCCTTTTTAAGTAGGCAGTGATTCCCCAAGTTGTTTGTATTTTTGAATCGCATACTGTGTTACTGTGTTTACTTGTTTCTGGGTATGCTTATCTAGTCTGTTCTATTGATCTACTTTCCTGTTTTTAAACCCATTCCAAATAGTTTGAGATATAATATTGCTATGCCCCTTTCATTTCTACTTATTTAGGTATTATTTTATCTTAAATGCTAGATGTTTTTGTTTTTCTAAATACATTTGATTTTTCTGTCTAGTTCTGTAAAGTTACTCATTTGTAGTTTGATTGCTAGAGCACTAAATCTGTAAATCAATTTAGTTAGCATCGTCACATTGGTTTGAGGCATTAAGACGGTGCAATAGCTAGAGTACTGGACCTGGAGTCAGGGAGATCTGAGTTCAAATCCATCCTCAAACACTTACTAGCTGTTTGACCTTAAGCAAGTCACCTAACCTTTGTCTTTCTCAGTTTCCTCAATTGTAGTATGGCATCTATCTGTGCTATTCTTAATCTGTAATAATAGCACCTTTCTCCCAGGGTAGTTGTGAGAATAAAATGAGATCGTGTTTATAAAGTGCTTTTTAAACCTTAAAGTACTATATAAACGTTAGTTATTATTGTTATTATATAATCCTTTTAAACATTTGTTTTCTGCCCAAACTGACTAAGACTTCCTTTCAACAGAAAGAAAATGATTAACATTGTTTGAGTGATGTCCAAAGGTTATTCTTGGACTTCCATTAATATGCTCAACCATTTGTTTTCTATGGAAAGAACTATATCACTATTATTCCATTTGGATATTGGTTAAATTACTTTCAACTTATTATTGCTTATGAGTCCCAGTTTTATTTATTTATTTATCTGTCTATTTATTTATTTATTTTTGGTGAGGCAGTTGGGGTTAATTGACTTGCCCAGGGTCACACAGCTAGAAAGTGTTATGTGTCTGAGACCGGATTTGAACTCAAGTCCTCCTGACTTCAGGGCCGGTAGTCTATCCACTGCACCACCTAGCTGCCCCCGAGTCCCAGTTTTTAAAAGCCTGATATATAAAAATCTAGACTTAGAAGACATGCACATTTTGAAATGATTATTTCCTTTAAAAAAGTTTAATTGAATTATTTATAATGTCTTCCATTTTAATTGAAATTTATAATGGTATAAATTTTAGTAATAATAATAACTGACAGTTATATAGTACTTTAAAATTTGCCAGAAAGACATAAATCCAAGTCCTGTTTCTGGTATGTATTGGCAATTTAACCTTAGGCAAGTAGCTTCTTAATATTTCAGCCAACCCTTTAAGACTGAAGGTTTCAGCAGTGATAAACAGAGCTTCCTCATTGTGATTTCCTTATACCAGTTAAATCACAGGTTCAGTACCTATTTTTTTTTAATCTTGTTTAAAGTTTGCATATGTTATTTTATTTGGGCCTAGTCTTGTGGTGAGAATGTATTCCTTGACCACATTTCCAATTCTATACAGAGGATCTTCATATCCACTTAAGACTGGGTTAGTGTGATCAACTGCATTTCATTAAATTTTTGGAAACTGCTAGGAAACATCATTAGTTGGGTGCTTTGCAATCTTCTGGGCTTGAGCTGAGGACTCTCCATGCAATTTGCTCATCCGATAAGTCCTGGAGCATACATTTATGATGTCTAATACTTCGGTGGAATTTTCCAAAAATGCCCAATAATTTAATCAGAAGCCAGATTGATTCTTTAATTCTACTATATATTTTCTTCCACTTAACTACTTTTCTCCAGAAACCTTTTATTTTAATAATGCTTTAAAAGAGTTTTGATTTCATCAATGAGGTTGCTTCCTCCCTCAACTGATACAAATGACCATCTCGCCATATCGTAGCAAAAAGTGTGTGAGTTCTTGCTGCCAACAAAATCTCCTACCTGTTCACCAACTCCCTGGTGATAAACCTCACCAAATTTAGCTAGCTTGGGCTTTGGTTGACAGGCACTCAGAATCCATCGCTGGTCTGTACTTGAAGCCCTTTCAGACTAGTCTAAATAAACCTAAAATAGGCTTTGAGAACTCAACATCATCTCCACATCATGGTAAATTTTGATTGGTAAGAGAGTATGCAACAGGGATGTGATTTTGGGAATAAATATTTTGTCCGTTAAAAGCAATGATTTGAGGAGAGGTGTGTAAATTCAGTGCACTTCTCTTACAAATAAGTGAACAGCAATCCAGTGGGAAAGGAATATTTTTGGGGGCATGTGTGGTTCAGGGCCCCCTACCCGTGTTGAACAAATACTGTGCCATAGTATTGTTCCAGCAGTTTCAATGCCATCACACATCCTCATGTTGGGAGAGAAATTGGAACTTGGTATTTTTACCTGAACTTACTCAGTTAAATTCAGGATGGGAAGTGTCAGGTTCTGTATGTGCTCCTCAACCATGTGCCAAAGCCCTCTTCCTTCCTTCTAAAGGTTAAACAAATAGAGTATCCTAATGATAACCACATGGTCAGAATGGTTCAAGTTCAGGGAAGAGGGAAGAGCGGGCTTTGTACTCTTTCACAGACAAAGGACCCTCTTCAGAGAGGGAGCAGGGTGATGGGCATCCTGAGATGAATTTAGAAGACTTGTATTCAAATGATGCCTCAGATACCAGCTGGGAAACCTGGACTACAGCCTAGAATAAATTAGGGGCAGCTAGGTTTTGCAGTGGATTGAGCGTTGGATGTGGAGTCAGGAAGGCCTGAGTTCCCTTCCAGGCTCAGGCACTTACTAGCTGTGTGACTGTGGGCAAGTCACTTAACTTTTGTCTGCTTTAGCTTCCTCATCTGTAAAGTGAGGATAATAATAACACTTGCCTTCCAAGGTTGTCCTGAGAATAAAGTGAGATAACATATATAAAGTACTTTGCAAACCTTAAAGTGCTATATAAATGCTAGTTATTGTTGTTGTGGTTGTTGTTATTGGAGCCCCAGTTTGCTTATCTGTAAAATGGAGATAAATGTAATACCTATCTCACAGGATTATTGTGAGGTTCAAAGCAATAATGTTTGTAAATCACTTTGTAAACTGAAACTGAACTGCCCCATAAAATGTGAACTATTTTTATTGTTATTATCATTCTGGCCTCTTTCAGAAAAGAGGGCAGGTATTTTAGATACCACTTCCTCACCAGTGTCCCAAATTTGATTCCAGTGCATTCCCAAACATTCCCTTTTGAATCTGGAAGGTATATTATATTTGAGTCCTAAACCTATTGATCAAATATCTAAGAGGCATTCATGTTTAAACTATCAGAATCTCCTATTGAAAGCAGTTGGGATTACATAAATCTTTGAGTGGGCTGTGCATAAAATCATCTGCACATTTTGCCATCCTAGATTTGGGACAAAATGATTTATGCTCAGCCAAGGCAATGACATGTTGCAAGTTGGCCAATATTAAATATGTGATAACAGAGCACCAGGCTCCCTGTCAATTACTTGGTAATAAAAACTCCACCAACACCACCTGGAAACCTTCCGTAAAGCTTTCTTCTGTTCAGTGATAATTTTGCTCATCTGCTAGAAAATTATAATATGTTCTGCATTCTGTCTTCCAATTTTTTTTAATTCTTTGCTAAGAATATTTTGGCAAAAAAAGATGATCTTCAACAAATCGAAGTGTTAATTTGCTTCTGCTTGTTGACTACCTCTGATCTGGGGGAAAACTGAACAATTTGTCAGTCAAGTACTGGGAATAGAGTGCTTTTTGTCTTTGTTTCTTAATTCTGCTCTTCCTTATGTCCCATTGGGTCTTCATCTCTCCAGCCTTCCTTTTATTCATTCTACTATTTAAAAAAAAAAAAAGATCACACCAGTTCCTACACATTTTAGAAAGATGTTATGAGGAGTTATAATAATATTTAAATTCTCTGATGCTAAGTTGAAATGTATCATTATAATAAAAAAAATTGCTAGCACTTATAGAACACTTTAAGGTTTACAAAGCGCTTTGCAAATATTATCTCATTTTATCCTCACAACGATCCTGGAAGGTAGGTACAATTATTATCCCCATTTTACAGATGAGAAAACTGAGGCAGACAGCGGTTAAATGACCTGCACAGGGTCACAGAGCTGGTAAGTGTCTGAGAGCAGATTTGAACTCAGGTCTTCCCACCTCCATATTCTCCATGTCTAGCTCTCTATGCATTGCTCCACTTAACTACCTATAGGGATAGTAATTCATACTACAAGTGTAAGTATCAACTATTACTATTGTTTATGTAGTACTCTAAGGTCTGCAAAGCACTCTACATATATTATCTCACTTGATCTTTATGACAACTCTAGCAGGTCCCACTTTACCAAGGCTCAGAGAGGTTCGGTTGCAGTTGGGCAGAATGTAAGTAGATTTGGAGTCAGGAAGGCTTAAATTTGAATTATGCCCCAGAAACTTACTAGATGTGTGATCCTGGGCAAGTCACTTAACCTGGACAAGCCTCAGTTCCTTCATCTATAAAATGAGATCAATCAGTCATGATGTCAGTAAGCATTTATTAAGCACCTAGTAAGAGGCAAGAACATGCTTAGGAGCTGGAGATACAAAGATAAAAGTGAAAACAGACTCTGTCCTTAAGGAAGGGTCATGGGAAGGGGGCAAGGGATGTTGTAAAGTTTTGATTCTGTACCAATTCCATTCTGTATTGATAGAGAGACAAGATAGTCTCTACCATGGGAGTAAAGGGAAAGGGAGAGTACAAGGGGATTCAGAGCTCTTTGTGCTTGGGGTTGAGTAGGAGCACCCCTATGTAGATAAGTAGCCTTGAAGTACAGATTAACCAATCCACTACCCCACCCCCAACTCTCTCTCTCAGGAATATGAACATCAAGCATATATTGACTGGTAAACTGGCCTAACCCACAGCATCGTGGCAGTGATCTGTTAATGCTATGTTTCAGATGAATGTTACTGGTATCTTCTCCAGTGCCTGGAAGGGGAGTAGAAAAGACTTCCCTTTCTCATCTCATGGACTTGGAAGGCAAGTGTTATTATTATCCATCTCATCGTTTGTTCACGATCTCCTGTGAGAAGTTGAACGGGCCTCCAAAAAGTACCTGGGAAAGCCCATTATGTGATTTTGAGTACATTATGTAATTCTCCCAGGATTCCTTCTGTAAAATTATGCTCTTCAAATTATTTTAGATGGAAACTAATTTCTAAATGCAAAATCATTATTATTTAGGGGGAAACCCTGAAAAGAGGGGGAAAAGGACCATCTTTATTAAGTATCTTAGTATGACATGATAATATCACATCTAGATAGAGTTTCTGCGTGCTTTGAAACTGCACAATACTATAGTTGCTTATTTTCTTTTGCTGTAATCTTTCTGTAAAATAAGTGTCAGTGATGACAAATGTTTTAACTCCTCAAAAGAGTTGACTCAGGCCCTTTCTGTTCATATTCAAACCCTAATTGCGCTTTTTTTTTTTCCTTTTTGGTGAGGCAGTCGGGTTAAGTGTCTTGCCCAGGGTCACACAGCTAGTAAATGTCAAGTGTCTGAGGCTGGATTTGAACTCAGGTCCTCCTGACTGCAAGGCCGGAGTGCTATCCACTGTGCCACCTAGCTGCCCCCAGGTGAAATTTTAGTGTAGCTTCCTCACCCCAGCCCCCCATGGGTTTCAGAACTGTCTTGCGTGGACTATGAATGGTTAACTTGCATTGAGAAAGACCAAATGCATATCTTCACAGGAAAAGCAAGTCAACCAAAAGTTTAGTTCAGAAAAACCCATATTTTAATTGACCTATGATTGAAAATTAGTTTTCTAAACATGTTGCTCAGTTTCAGTGGATTAAGGCTGGCTTTTCTCTTGACTACTTGCCATTTGGACTTGGTTACATGAAAGGGCCCAAATATATACTCTTAGTAAATTCTGAGTGCTTGGGAACATGACTACTATTTAAGTATCTTTACTGTCTTACCATTAGGACTAGAAGATAAAAAATTCTACTTTGTTAAAATTAAACTGTACCGATATATCTTTATCATGCTTGGGAGCATGACTACTATTTAAGGTATCTTTACTATCTTGCTGTTAGGATTAGAAGATAAAAAAAATTTTACTTTGTTAAAATTAAACTGTATTGATGTATCTTTATGAGGTTGTGATATTTATGGTTTACATTGAAGCAAAAGAAGGTCTATAACATGAGTAATCATGGCATGTTATCTTGGATTAATGACTACGTGGGGAGAATTTACCTATTTAAAAGTAGATATGCTATCTTTTGCATATATTGGCCATTTTGTTTATGATGGAATGAGCCTCCTGCTTGGAGAAGTAATTGATTATTAGGACTTGTACTTCATTGGCTTGTGAATTAAGTAGTGACAGAATAACCATATAAGAATAGAATGCATACATTTCTCAAATGTAGCACATTAATTAAAGAAGTTATTGAAAAGCAAGGTAGCAGGCAATTTAAAGACATTGGAAGGAACATCAGCTATATCTGAAAAAAAGTGATTTAAGGTTGTTAAATTGAATTTATTTCTGGAAGAACACTTTAAATTTGTTGCTTTCTTTGTTTTTGGAGTGACTTTGTAAACATAGGTTTAAAGTGAATTCTTAAATAAAGGGTTTGTTTGGGAATTTCAGTTTTTTACAGTCTGCAGTGCATTATAAAAGGAACCTTTAATTTCAACTGTGTGCTTTTGCATAAAAGCATTTTACATTGTACTGAAAAGATTACATTCTTTTGGCTTTGGAAAAATATTTCCTGTGCAGTTCAACCCATTAAAGCATGTTAGCGTTTCACATCTGGAAACCCGCAGTTGAATCTGTCTTCGATCACAAGTGAAATGAGTTTGGCAGTCTCAGTTTTGCCTCCAGTGAATGTGTAAAAATGTCAGATATTTGTTTACTCCACAAAGCAACCTCGTAACTCAGCACAGTGAGTAGGGGAATGAAATCATAAAGGCGGCAGATTAGGTCACTGGCAAAAGTATGTGTGGACTGTTCACTGAAAAGAGCAGGTGTGTTGTAGGTCAGTCTTGCAATGTGTTGGCTACTTTGGGTGCCAGCAGCAGGGAGGGAACGTGTTCTGTCCAGCTCCCTTACTACTCATTTTTTCACAAGCCCTGAATTTTCCAGAAACTCAACCAAACTATTTTATATGTATGAGTAGAACTGCAGAACTTTTCAGATGGGGAGAGGCAGGGGGGATATCTATCCCAAGAGGAAGGAAAAAAAAATCAATTTAAATCAGTTTAAAAGTTCAAATATACAAAAGATGTACATCAATTTAAAAGTTCATAAAATTGTTAACTGTTGCCTTATGTGTTGATTTTTTTTTTTTTTGCCCCATCCTATCCCTTCTCCTTCCGGCAAGGAACTCATTTGTCCCAGTGAAGGCAAGCAATCCCTACCTAGCTCTTGCTTTCCTTTTCATTGTTGCTGTTGAATCTGGCCCTCTGTGATGTAATGACCTTGTTTACCAGCTTTGGCTCTTTAAGATGGCAGCTCCTTTGAGCTCTGAAGCAATGTGTGAATGTTGGAATGTCTGGAATCCCTACAATGCAGTAGGCCTCTCGTTTCTAAATTTACACTCCTTATGGTTATATGGTACCTCCTCTGCGGCTTCAGAAAGAGGCCCTCTTTTATTACTTTAAAAAAAAAAAAGACAACAAAAAACCTTGGTAACTCTTTCTATGCATTGCCCTTTCAGAGCACACCCTTTTAGGTCTGGAGAACACAATAGACTCTTGTGCCACTGCTGCATATGATAAAACTGTTTAAAGTAAATCCCATCTCCTAATTGGTTAAAAACCTGCCCTTGCCTTCTTGAGTCCTATGGAATCTTTAAGTCTCCGAATTCCAAAGCTGCTGAAATGGCTCCAGTCTCAGGAATTCATTTGAAAGCGATTCTTTAAAAGGAAAACTAGCAAATGTGCCACATTATTTTGCGACTGTTAAAAATATTCTACAGCGCACACCTCTTTCCCGACATTCACTGTTGTTTATGAGGATTAATTTATGCTGGCAACCTGGCACTGCTCACAAGCACAGCTGAGCCAGCCTTCAAAATATGTAAGGAGGTTATAAGATTTTTTTTTTAATGGCCATTTGTTTTAGAGGACTTTAGGGATCAAGTATAGCTCACCGTTTTCCTGAGCTTTAATAATGGTAATTTAATGCCTGATAATGATCAGTTAGGTCCTTAAGAAAAATAGAAAACCGCACATCTAATATATAATCAAGTGTTTGTTATATTAAAAAAAATAAAACCAAACCTTATAAAGTTTTACTTTGGGGGTTTTGGGGCATAGTATATGGGTAAGAAAATGTCTAGAGTAAACTTGTTCTATCCGTGGAACATATAAATCCATCCCTAATTCTTTTGGCGCATTTGGAATTTAACCCCAAAGAGAAAGTGATCAAATGGTTTGAAAGTCATAAAATACATATGAATTTCTTCCAGCTGTATTAACTAATATTTTCCTGAAGACGTTTTGCAGCCTGCGGGTGTTTCCTGGGAAACCTTGTGAGGACTGGCTACCTACTCAAGGGAACAGCTCATCAGGGTGTGGTGTGGTTAGGGTCCATGGTGTGGGCCTTCCTTTACACAGCTGTTCTGCCCAATCCACAGTGGCCTGAGGATTTGATTCCTTCTCTCGGCATCAAGGGAATGTGTAAGGGGGCAGTGCCCATGGCTGGATTCAGCCCAGCCACACTACAGGAGATCATTAATAATGTTCTTATGTCAAACACTATGTGTATTTTCCTACACGTGCCTGCCCGATTTAGAGTGGAAGTTGGGAGATCCTCTGTCATCTCTACCCTGGCAGTAAACTATTCTGAAACAGCAACTGGACCTATTGTCAAGCAGGAGCTTGGTTTCCAGGTTGTCTCTTAAGATGGTGCACATGATGGTACTTTTGGAATCTTTTAAAGCAGCCTTGCAGATAGTCGCTAGCCTAGCAGAGGTTGTAATTGAAGTAGCTACCCATTTGGCGTGGTCTAAATGAGTTTTTGAGGTCCAAAAGATTGCTACCTGGAGTTAGCCAGTGGGATAAACAACACAGCATTGAAGTGGTTCAGTTCCTTTCCTCCTTAACCCCTGTTGACTTTGTTTACTAAATATAAATATATATAGTAAACATTTTTATATTGGCATTCCAATGGGAAACCAATTGAAAGACTTTGAAAGGAATTAGTGATTTCAGTAGGCAAGTGTTTGTTGAAACTTCAGGTATATATGAAATGTTACATTTTTTTAATGTTATATAAGAGACACAATAGCATAATGCCCATTGCACAGTAGCATTCCTACAGCCTACCTACAGGGAGGTAATTTGCCCCTTTTCCTACCATAGATAATGCCTGGGAAGGAGACAATGAAGACCCAAGGGAATTGGAGATTTAGAAGTAGGTGCTAACTATGGGCCGTTGTATAGGTATAGTGCAGTACAACTATACAATTTATTAGTGCCCACAGGATCAGGGTGAAATTGAAATTAAGCCACCATAGGTCTAAAAGCAAGACTGTGAGCAATTAGAAAATTTGAAAATTGAACCCTAAACTTTCACCCTTCCTTTTAGCATTCCTTAATCTACTTAAAAAAAAAAAAAGAAAGAATGCACACAGTTAGTAAGAGAAAAAAATAGAAAGAGGGCAGTGCTTTTCAAGTGGCTAGAAGGATGTTTATGGAACCACGGGCTCAAAGCTCATTTTTTTGATTAATTTATTTTGAATTATAAACAATCATTTCCATAAACTTTTGAGTTTTAAATTTTTCTCCCCCTCCCTCCCCACCTCTCTCCCCAAGACTGCGCACAATCTGATATAGGCTCTACACATACATTCCTATTAAACATATTTTCACATTAGTAATGTCGTAAGTAAGAATTAGAACTGATAGGAGGAACCACCAGAATGAGAAAACAAAACACAACAGAAGAAAAAAAATAGCAAATAGTATGCTTTGATCTGCATTCAAACTCCATAGTTCTTTCTTTGGATGTGGATAGCATTTTCCATGATGAGGCCTTTGGAGATGTCTTAGATCTTTGTATTGCAAAGCTCATTTTTGTAAGATTGTCCTCCTTGGTGGAGATTAATGTTTCCCACCTGCATGAAGGGCAGATTTGGTCAGATCTTGAGAAAGGAGAGATCTTAGGCTTCTGGCTTCTGGCTTTAAGAGGGAAGAGATGTGGTTCCAGATTCTTTTCAGAGAGATGTTTCTGAAGGGAGAGAAGACTCTAGGAAGAAGCTAACATGTGAAGAAGCTGGCACCTTAATCACTTCAACTTACTATGCCAGAGACTTCAGAGGATTTCCCCTTGAATGAAATCTGGGACTCTTGGTTGAACTGAGATATCAGGCTCCCAGTGAGAGAGCTCATTCGCTCTGTATTGTCTGGTACTTTCTCATCCATATAACTTATCTGATTTTGTTTGGTATTGGCTTAGATAAATGGGTCCATTTGCTGTACTCTATGTGTAGTTTTTGTGTAATTGACATTTGGTAGAAAGGGATGTATAGATTAGAGTACTCCTCCATTAAGAGATAATGATCAAGAACTCAGCTTAAACGTAAAAATTACTTCCCCAAGACTATTTTGGGGGGGAGTCTGATAGATAAAAGTCTAGTCTGGTACCCTTTTACTGAGGAGAACAGAATAACCAGCTTCTGATGCCAATCTGCTTTGCTGCCTTCCCCCTTCAGTGGTAAGGAATCAAAGTCTCCCCTGGAGAAGGGTAGATGGAAAAGATTCTAGAGTTATCTATTTATTCTTCCCTTTTAGCCATATTTTGACAAACAGATGTGGACACACATAACCCTATATGAACAACACACACACACACACACACACACACACTTTGCATTTACGTATAGAAAGATCTTTCCTTTTTGGTTTCAGGTTTGATTTATATACACCTTTGATCTAGAAGGACTAGATAGCAATTGGAGCCCTAACTCCTTATTGGTGCTTCTCTCTTATAATGTTGGAGGTTCCTTTCAGCACCTTATAGTTTTATAACTATGTCTCTGGAGAGAGAGACAGAACTCACTCTAGTCCATGGAACAGAACGCTTTTGCCCTTTCCTTTAAATTAAACCTTTGTCAACTCAGGCCAGACTGCTTTGAAAAACTCCTGTTAACAAGGAATTTGTTGTTCCAAAGAAAGTAGTTGAAGCGTGTGTGTGTGTGTGTGTGTGTGTGTGTGTGTGTGATGAGTGGGTGGGTGTAATTATACAGTGGAACAATTTTCTTGATTTTCTTCTCAAAATGTAACAGTAGAGAAAGTATGTGAAAGGTATAAATTCTTGAAAAAAATATGATATATGTGGTATATTAGTCCATCTGCCCGTTCGCCTACACACTTATATGTTGCTTGTCTGAGAATTTGGACTAACCATTGAGGTAAAGTTTGTTACTGTGTTGAGATTTGCAGACCCAAATGCAATAGTACAACTAGGGACAGGAAGTAGCAAATCCTCTTGAACCCATAAGGTGAATTTAAGAGGTAGGATGCAATAATCCATTTTGGAATTTGGATCACCAAATTAACCCCAACTCTTTTTCATGCAAAGTAGCATAAGCCTTCAAGTGATTTGTTCATTAATGTGGCCAGCGCTGGTAGCTGTTGAAGCTACATAGAGAATGTCGAAAGTATAGCTGAAGAGAAAGAAGCCCACATTCTAATATAAATTCAGTTCAATCCAATTCAACAAACATTTATAAATGAGAAATTGTGATGGAAATGGAAATCTCTGTAATTTATTCCTGGATGTTTTTAGCAACCTGGTCTCTTGAACAGAATGCTCAGTCTTCTGCAGGCATTCATGAGTGTGCATATTTAACTCAAAACCATCAATGTTGGTGCAATCCCGACCATCATGACTATCTTCTATTTTCCCTGAGTGCCTGCTGCTACTGCTCCTATTCATTACAAATGAGCATCATTTGCAGAAGCAAGAGTGTGAAATTTAAATCCTTTTTAATATTTGAGATTTTCCCTTTTAACTCAAATCAGTCTAAGCTACTTGTAATTTTTCCTTAGCAGACTTTTACCCCGTGGACATTTTGGAAGATAACCCTGAAGTGGTTCAGGAATCAGCTGGGGCCTACTATTCCACATTTGGGGTACAAGCTGGTACCTCTCCCGAATACTATTCTCTTCCTACTGGTGAAAAGGTAATATGACAAGTTTCTTAGCATTGAAGGACAGGTAATGAATACTTTCTTCCTTTCCAGCTTGGAATGTATTATGAACTTTGTGCTGTTTGCTTTATTTATTTCTTCCAGTAGCACCTCAAGATTGTTAGCATTTTTTTTTTCAGATAGGAGGTTAATTTGTTTTGAAATAAAATTTTCTAATGTATAAAACTAGTGTAATGGGAGAAGAAAAAAAGAAACTTCTCTTGTTAGAAAAAATTTGCATAATTCAGCAAAGAGCAGTGGGCAGAGATTTGAGTGGCCTCAGTTTGGATCAATGTGACAAACATTTATTGAGCTCCTATGGGGTACAGAGTTCTGTGCAAAGTGAGGCAAGCCAGTGATAGGAAGTTTAGCTAACACATAGTCCTTTTCCTTATGAAGTGTCCAGGCTAGTGAAGAGGATTCTAATTCTGGCTCAGCTATTGCTTAGCCTTGTGACCTTAACAAAGTTACTTCTCCCTCTGAGCCTCGGTTTCCTTATCTGTAAAATGAAGGGATCACAATAAATTGTCCCTAAAGGTCTTTTAAAGCGCTAAAATTGTCATTCTGTTTTATTGCTTTTGCATCAGCTAATCATAGAGAAACATGGGCAGTTTTACCCTCTCTTCCAGTACCCCCAAGTAAGCCAACATCATTTCAGCTTCGAGGCTGATTTGTTTGTTTGTTTGTTTTTAAAGCACCTTTTGTAACGTATGAGAATTCTGATTTACAACTTCTGAACTCAAATACTGGCTATTTTCACAGCTGAGGCCTCCTCCAGCAGGCTGAAAGGCTTGGCTGAGGAAGATATAGTTTATTACACTGTACTGAAGCTGTTCCAGAGTTAATTAAAACAATGGTTTGTGCAGTTTACAATGCGGCTTCCTTGAGATTTTGGAGACAAATATTTTGTAGTCATTCCCAGAAGAAGCCAGTTCATATGGTGTAACTTTCATACGGTGTGCCTGGGGAGGGAAGTCCCAGACTTGACACTCATTTAGTGCCCTCTAGTGGAAAAATAGGTAATATGGCAAGGTAGTAAGGGAACAAAATAAAGTCAGAGGAAGGCATTTTCTTGAGTCCCTGGCTCATTTGGACGCCTTCACATTTTTGGTTTTATTTCTTATGGGTTAATGTAAGGGGGTTGTGGATTGTTTGTGAGATGGAGGGGGACTCTCAGCAGCCCAACTGGGTAGGACGATAAAAAAGTTTCAGCCTTCATTTATTTAGGATTTCACTCCTATCTGTGGCTAAAAGTATAACCGGACTCCCCCTCCCCCACCATTCTGAATGTTATTTATTGTTATGTCTTCGGCCCCAATCCTACAAAACAATACAGCTCTTCCAGCCAGTTGCTTTTCTAAGATATAAACAAAGAAAATGCCTTCAGGGTTTTGTAACTACCCTGCCCCTTCCCAAAAGGGAAATTTTGACTTAAAAAA
The DNA here is from genome assembly GCF_900497805.2 of Vombatus ursinus. Classification (NCBI taxonomy): domain Eukaryota; kingdom Metazoa; phylum Chordata; class Mammalia; order Diprotodontia; family Vombatidae; genus Vombatus; species Vombatus ursinus. The sequence goes on along the minus strand of NW_020948983.1, from coordinate 41,928,574 downwards.
AAAAGACATTTGATTTCATACCATCTATGGCCTGAAGCTTGGAGTATCCTCACTGGTAAAAGGATTTGGCCTTTACTTTGACCTTGGGGATGTGGGGTAAACTCCTTGGCTTTTGTCCATCCTATCTGGAAAACCTGTATTAACTGTCTTTGCCATGTAAGGAACTGTGCTATATGCTAGGGATGCAAAGATGAGAAATGATGGGTTCCCTGGCATCCATAATAGTCAGGAATATGTTGAGAAACTTTTTCCTAGTCAAATCCAATCTCTCCAATCCAGCCAGGCATTGTGCTAAACCAGGGGTGTGGAACCCGCAACCTCAAGGCCACATGTGGCCTTCTAGGTCCTTGGGTGTGGCCTTTTGACTGAATCCAAGTTTTACAGAACAAATCCTTTTATTAAGAGGGTTTGTTCTGCGGAGTTTGGATTCAGTCAAAGGGCTGAACTTGAGGACCTAGAGGGCCACATATGGCCTTGAGCCCCCAGGTTCCCCACCCCTGAGCTAAACACTGGGGATAATTAATGAAAAGAAAGACATTCTCTCCCCTCAAGGATTTTGTAGTCTAACAGGGAAGGGGGTGGGGGTTGGGGAAGAGACCACTTGTAAAGAAAGGCAGGAAAGGGAAGGGGGAGAAGGAGATCCAAGGGGTTCCTGACCCGGGGGCATCTTGTTCCTCAGAGTCAAAACCAGGTAGAATAGCAAACACAGAGTAGAGTCACAAATGAAGAAGAATTTGGAGGCCTGTTTTTCCTTCAGCCTTCTGTGGTTTGGCTCCTTGGATTGCCTTTGCCTTCATAAGTAGGGATTTTCCCCACTTTGACTTTGTCCATTCAAAATTGATCTTTGAGTAACAAGGTAACTTAATATAGCTCCCAGTGAAAGTTATTTGAAGATCTAAATGTTTTCTTTATTCACCTTTATGGCATGAAATAACCAAGAATTTCATGAATCTGTTGGTTTAAAAAAAAAAATCACCAAAAAAAGTCAAAGCAGAAAAACAACAGAAGGGCCCTGAGTTTTCTGTTGCTATGATGGGGTGGAGGAAACTCTTGTAGACCATTTGCTGTTCACTGTAGTTGGCATGGTTTCCCCTTATATTTTTTTATACTCTTCAATTCTCAAAACAGAATTTATCATGAAGGACTATGACCCTTAACTTCACAGTGGGTAGTGGAGGACCCCATTATAACTGTAATGATGGTTTTGGATGTGGAATTTTGAGAGGTGTTCTCTCCTCCCCAAAGGGAGCCATGGACCCTGCACATACTACCCTGTCTTGTCTAGTACTAATAGTCAAAACAAGGGAAAATACAGGAATATTGTTTTTGGTAGTGCCAGCCCATGAGGCAAATCTAAACACTGCAGGGCAGCAAGAGGGATATGACTTTCCCAGGATTATTTGCCTGGAACAAAGCCAGAGATACAGCTTAAGGCATTTATCTTATTCTGGGACCAGTGGGAGTGAAAGAAGCCCTGGGTTATTTTCCATTTAGTATACACTGGAGCTTCCACATAGCTGTGAAAATGATTTTCCTGAAGTACAGATCTGGGTTCATGTTACCTTCCTACTCAGTAAACTCCAATAGCTACCTATTACCCCCTACAATAAAATATAAGCTTCGTTTGACATTTAAAGGTCAATTATCAACCTTCACATTTCTATCTTTCCAGCCTTTTAAATCAGTCAATCAGTAAACAGTCATTAAGAATCTATTATGTGCTGTATTAAGCCTTGGGAATACAAATAAGAAAAAAGAAACGCAGTCCCTATCCCTAAGGATTCTATTACAATGTAATATACATGTAATAATAGTAAAAAGAAAAATAAATAACAATAACAGTAATAATATGATTTTAAGTAATAATACAAATAATAAATAACAACAGCAAGAGTAATGATGTAATAATGTCTGAGGTGAGCTCTCTCCTTAGATGGAGGTTGGAGTTCATAGCCCCACCCTCAAATCAGAGAGGCTGAGAGTAGTGATGAGGTAGTATACCTTTGAACTCATTACTTTCCTCCATGCATTCTACAGCCCAGTCACACTGGCATACTTGGTGTTCCTCACACATAATTCTCCATCTCTTGTCACCACACCTTTGCATTGGCTCTTCATGTCTGGAATTCTCTCCCTCCCAACCTAGGTCTCCCTGGCTTCCTTTGAAATTAAACACAAGCACTGTCATTGTAAGAATTCATCTTGGTTCCCCAGCTACTAATGCCTTCTCCTGTAAGGCTACCTTTGTTCTCTCTTTCTCTGTCCCTCTCTCCCTCTCTCCCTCTCTCCTTCTGTCTCTCCTTTTTCTTTCTCTCTCTAAACACACACATACACACACACACACACACACACACACACACACACACACACGATAGCCTGTCTTTCCTTTGGCACAAATATATGTTCTTCTTTCTCTCTCTATGTGTGTGTATATATACGTACAATACATATATGTATAATAATATATATCTATGTATATATGCATGTTATATATTTGTATAATAACCTATGGTATGTAATACATGTATGTGTTCTATAATCCAGGATTCCATCTTCTTTCTCTACATGTATATCTCTATTTGTGTGTATGTATATGTGTGGAGAGAAAGAGACAGATAGAGATAGAGAGACAGAGAGACACATTTGTGCAAAAGGGGAGATAGGTTATCATAAATTGCTTGGGGGTATAATAAAGTAAGGAATATTTACTTGTCTTTTTAATAAAGTTGGACATTGTCCTATCAAATTAACCTATCAGCAACTTCTGATGAATACACTTTCATTAGCAAAGCATTTTCTTGTAGCCTTTTACAGGATGAAAAAACTTTTTTTTTTCATTTTTTAGGTTAAACTTGAAGATGCCTCTGTTTGCTTCCTTCCTATGTACCGTGATGAACCTAAACATAAAATATTGGTTTTGGTTAATCCCCAGGACAGAAAGACAGGTTAGTACTTGTTAATAGAGCATTGAAGCAAGAATCCTGCGTTAATGGTGTAGCAATTAATATAACTGGAAAATGAAGGTGGTGTTTTTATGGTCTTGAGAACAACAAAACAAAGCTGATGTTTTACAGAGTTTTTAGGAACCAAGTGGCATGCTTTTATGTCTGTTGATTGATGTTTGTGTCAATATTTGTATTAGATTCATATCAGCAATCTCCTCCCAAATGACAATATTCAAAGGGTAGTAAATCAGGAAAATAACTTCTGTAGTCATGGAAGTCAAGAACTCAATTCTTATTTTAGTTTGGACAATGACTGACTCTCTCTAACCCAGGGTGTTATTTAAGTTCCCTCAGCTTTATAGAAAGTCCATTTGTGGAAACCTTTTACCTTTTAAAATGGAATCTTTTGGAGAAAGGCATTCCATTTACTCTCTGTTTTATACAATGTATTATTATGTCTGTGGATGCCCATTTTCAAAGATTATGTAATATGGCCAAATATGAAGGTACTATAATCAGTATATTTTTCTGGAGTTAGAGGATCTGCAGAGTATGAGGGTCTCTCAAAACTGGTGAATAGATATGTTGAGTTATCAAATAAGGAAAAGATTGCTCTTGACTTCATGATATTTTCCATCTAAATTCAATATTGTCTAGTGAAACAGCATATAAATTTAAATTTGCACTCAGCAAAGTTTTGCAAATGAGCCAACTCATTATTTCCTAGAAGCATCTTTACCATGTGCCCTTGTTGTATGTGTGGTTGGAGGCTATTTGGGCAGTAGTTGGACCAGGAGATAAATGTATTGTATCTAGCTCAACACAATGAGTTCAACATATATCTATATCTATATCTATATCTATATTTATATCTATATCTATATCTATAGATCAACAGGGTGGGCCACTTGTACTGGGAGGCCCTTTACAAAGTTCAGGTATATAACATGCAAGCAAAAGCATCACACCATATTCAATAAATCAGACAATCCCTTAGTATTCTTAAAGTATCAGTACTGTGTGCTAAGTGCTGTGATAGATATATAGATTAAAAGGAAATAAGCCATGTGGGGTAGGAACAATTTCATTCACCTTGCCTTCCATGCAAGTTAGACTAGCTTTTTCCTTGAAAGATATTGAGACCATCCTTAAAGCTGTTGACTTTGCTTCCTGGTCACCTAAGTACAGAACAGCCATAAGGAGCTTTACAAGAGGTCTGATGCTTGGATGGTGGATTAAGATAGGCAACTTAGATAAGTGAGATTGCCTAGCTGAATCAATTTGAGGTGTTCTCAATACCTATCCTTATTGAATATCTTTCTCCTTTTGCTAACTTTTGAATGACAAGTGTCTTATTTGTTCCCATCTTGAAACTAAACTATTGGGACTGTTCTGAGCCCAGAAAACTCTGTTTTCAAAGACCTTACATTATATATGTGTGTATGTGTGTTATAGATGCCACATACAAAATAAATACAAAGTAATTTATGGCAGGGAGGCATTAGCTTCTGAGGGATCCTGTAAGGGCCTCCATGTAGATAGAAGGTGGCATTTCAGTTGAGTATCAAAGGGAACAGGGACTCTAAGAGTTGGAAGTGAGGAGGGAGTAGATTCTAGGCAGGGTGGATGTAATTGAAAAGGCACCAAGATGGAAGATGGAATGACATCTGTGACAAACCGTAAGAAGGCCACCTTGGATGTATTATGGAGTGTAGCAGGAAGAATTGGGGGCTTGCAAGGTAGATTGGAACCAGGTTATGAAAGGCTTTAAATGACAAATATAGGAGTTTTTATTTGATCTTGAGGTAATTTGGAGCCACTGGAGTTTTTGAGTAGGGAAATGTCATGATCAGACCTGTGCTTTATGAATATCTGTGTCCATTTGGGGTATGGATTGGAGAGGGGAGAGACTTGAGGAAAGGAAACCAAATTAGGAGGCTATTGCAGTATAGGAAATTGCAGCTGATTGAATGAATGTGTGAGATGAGTGAAAATGAGGTGCTCACTATGACATTGAGGCTGTGAGCCTCATGACTGGAAGGCTGGTAGGGCCTTGTGACCGAAATAGGGAAACTCAGAAGAAGAATGGGTTTTGGATAAAATTAATGAGTTGTGTTTTCTACACATAAATATATAATAGGTATCCTACTTAATACTGTATAAACATATCTCTCCTTACTTGGTCTCCTATACCATGGTATGCTTCTTGCAATTACATCACACATATGATAAAAATACCTAGCTCATTTAACAGTCACTCATTTGGGCTCTAATTTTGCCCCCTAGGTTACTAGGTACCTGCTGACTTTCCCCTTTTAAACTGGACGAACAGATTTAATATAGACTTTTAAATCATTCCTCAATTTTCTTTCTGGTCAATGCATGGAAAATCAGTTTTCTCTGAAACTCTCTTTTGTTGGTGCTTGGGGATTTTAGTGTGTTAAGAAAAGGACTTTTTGTTTTCCCCAAAAGAAAAAATGTTATCACCAAGAAAGATTTTTGGTAGTTCAATGCCTAGCATCATGCCTTGCCTTCCGCATAGTAAGCACTTAGTGAATGTTTGCTGGATATTAGTTATTATTGTTACTTCCCCCTTGCCCTGGATTTATAAAACCAAGAATAAATTTGTTCTCTTTGAGCTTAGAATTTATAAAAGTATAAAACATTGGGTATATTGGGTTTTTTTAAGCCTAAATATTTAAAATTATGAAATTGTGTGATCATTTAACTAAAATCTCCAACTCTCAGAACTGTTTCTTAAAACATTTAACAAAACTCTAGTGATGGATCTTTTTAGAATTTACATAATGTAAACAACTTACCCATGCTTATAAATGTGTTTCCTATTTATATTGAAGCTTTTTTTACTTTAAAGAATGTATAATAAATATTCATAAGCTCAAAGAAATCTCACTTTGGACTTTTCCACAGCGGACTAGAATGTGGGGCTCTCTACAATAAGAACTTAAGGTTTCCACATGTTTTTCCACTGTTGTGGGCTGTACCGAGGCATTGTTGGTGCCTGGAGTTCACATGACCTAGAAAAAGGAAACATATTTTAACTTTTCTGTGTTTTTTAATTTGGTCCTTAGAAAAAGCATGGATTAGCACTTTTACAAATGCACTTCATTGTCATGCACCGTGTCATGTGGTCTGAAAGCTCTGGGTCACATATATTTTGAATGCTTAATGGGGCAGCTGGGTGGGGAGGTGGATAGAGTGCCTTGTCTAGAATCCAGAGGACTTGAGTTCAAATTCAGCCTTGGACACTAACTAGCTGTATGACCTTAGGCAAGTCACTTAACTTCTGTTTGATTCAGTTTTCTCAACTATAAAATGGGGATAATGACAGCACCAACTTCCCAGGGTTGTTGTGAAGATCAACTGAGATAGTGTTGTAAAGTGCTTAGCAAAGTGCTATATATATATGTTAGTTATTATTATTACTAATGAGCAAACCTTCACATTGATGTCCTATGTGCTTTTCAGAAAGCTTAACTTTGACATTGCTAAAATGTATGGCTAGTCCGTTTGTAATGTTATTACACAAGTTACATATATAAGAACTGGGGTGGTGGGGAGGTGGAAAGGGTATGAAAAGAACCAGAAGCTATTTGATAAGTAAGTGGGATGTGCATAAGAGTTAATTATTGATAAGTTGGCTGTATCCATCATGGCAATTTCCGATAGTCCTATGAGCAAATGAAAAACATCCTTGAATTACAAATTCCCCTGTGACAAGCAGTAAACATTAGCCTGACTTTGCAGTCAGGATGTTAGTAAGTAATGAAGCACTTAAAACTTGACTGTATAAGAATTTTGAGTACTGATTCCATAAAGTTGATCTGTAGTGTGTGTGTGTATATATATATATATATATATATATATGTATGTATATTTTTTTCTTAAAGTTTGTTTTTCACTTCATCATATTCTGTTATGTCTCCTTACTTTGTGCCCTGCCCCCGCCATCATCTTTCTTTAATATTATTGTCTATTTAAAAGGTCTTGAACTTGTTGATCAATTTTAAAAAATCTTTTATTAAAAGTGCCTACTATATGCAAGGCACTGTGCTAGTCTGGGAGAATACAAAACAGAAAGGTAACAGCTGCCCTTCAGCGTCCTGAGATGATACAGTGTGTACACAGATAAATAAAGTACGTGAAAAGTAATTTCAGAGGGAAAGAATAGATAAGAGTTAGTCTCTGTGTTGTGCTAGGGGTTTGGTGAGGTACAGGTAAGGAGGAAGGGAGTGCATTATATGCTTGGGGGAGCTCTTGTGCAAAAGCATAGAAGTAGGAAATGAAACGTCACATATGGAGAATAACTAGCAGATTATTTTGAATTTTGAATAAAGTGGAGAAGCCAGAAAGGAAAATAATATGAAATGACTAGGGAAGAGAATAGAAAAAGAAAAAGATTGTGGAAGGTCTTAAATGTAAGACTGAGGGGTTGGTATAAGTCAATTGTTAGCTTTTGAAGATTTAGGAATATCAGCGGCACTTCAGGAATATTAATTTATCAACTTTGAGGAGGATGACTTAGAGATAGGGAGACCAATTATTGGTCTATTGCTGTTGCAAGAGAAGATCAACCAAGATGGCAGAAGAGGAGGAAGCAATATAACCCAGCACCCCCCATGACTAGTCCAACAACAGTCTAATAAGCTCGAGTATTGATGAGGAAATTGAAGGAGATACTGCAGAAGATAATTCTAATGGGGAGAGGGAAGGATGATATTAGTATGCCCTAAGAATGTATAATCAGGAGTCATAGAAGGAGTCAAAAAGATGGAGGACTTGGAAGAGATATTTGTTATGTTTTGATGATTTTAAAGGAAGAAAGAAAAGGGAAGGGAAAAAAGGATATCAGAAGGAAGAAAAGGTAAGAATTCTTTTGGGGGGGTGCACTTATAATTACGGGCATAAGTAGAAATCTATAAAAATGAGGGAAGGGTTTTGGGGTACTGCAGTCACTTGAATCTCATCTTCATTTGAAGTAGTCAAAGAGGGTAGAACACACATGTACACACAGAGATTGGAGAAGATAGACATTTTGATCAATAGGAAAATAGTAGGAAACAAGGAGAGAAGAAGGAGCTGGGGGTGGGGGTAGAGGTGGACAGCAGAAAAGGTAGATCTTAGGAAGCATTAGTCATTAGCAAAACAAACTCTTAAGTTCAAAGTGGGGATCATGAAGAAACATTTAAAAGAAAAGAAAGTAAGGCTAAGAATATGGGGTCTGCATGAGGAGATGAGAGGAGGAGCAGGAAAATGAAAGCTTTTTACATCAAGCATAGAGTGGTGCTGAGCATATTCCTTTTCTACACCTCTCTTCATTTATGTAGAGAAGGTGTAGGGAACAAAGAGAGGAAATAGTATAAAGTAAGAAATACACAGTTAATCATCACAAATATAGATATGAATGAAACGAACTCACCTACAAAATGAAAGAGGATAGCAGAATAGATTAGAAAGCAGAATCCAATAATATGTTATTTGCAAGAAACCATTCAAACATAAAAGTTCACACAGTTAAAATAAGGGGCCAGAGCAAAAGTTATTATGCTTTAGCTGAACTCATAAAAGCTGGCAGTAGCAACCATGATCTCAGATAAATAGCCAAAACAGACTTGATTACAAGAGATAAACAAGGAAACTACATTTTGCTGAAAGGTCCCATATATGATGAATTAATTTCAGTACTTAACATATATGCATGAAGTGGTTTATCACCTAAATACATAAAGAAAAAGCTAAACAAGTTGCAAGTAGAAATTGATAGTTAAACTGATAAATGGGGACCTCACTGTACCCTTTCAGAGGTAGACACATATAACCAAGAACTAAACAAGAATAAAGCTAAAGACCTGACTAGCCTTATGAAAAAATTAGGTATGATTATTCTGACAATTGAATGAGAGTAGAAAGGAGTATAAATATTTCTTATCAATGCATGGCACCTTTACAAAAATTGACCATGCATTAAATCATAAAATATCAGAAGCAAATGCAGAAAAGCAGAAATACTAAGCACATGTTTTAATGACAATGCAATGAAAATTATATTTAATAAAGGGCCATTGAAGAAAGGATTTAAAATTAACTGGAGACTAGATAACTTAATCCTAAAGAATTATTAGATCAAAGAACGAATCATAGAAATGGTAAATAATTTCATTAAATATAATGTCAACATATCAAAATTTTTAGGATGCAGCCGAAGTAGTCCATAGGGAAAATGATATATCTCTAAACATATCAGTGAAATAAAGGAGAGAAAACAAATCAGTGAATCATGTAATTAAAAACAGTAGAAAGCAAATATATATATATATATATATATACATATACACACACACATATATATACACATATATATGTATATAGAAAGCTACAATTAAACACCAAAATAGAAATGTTGAAAAACAGAGCAGAGATTAATAGATTAAGTTAGGGTTAGGAAAGATAGAAGGTTAGGTATAATAAAATAGACAAACCGTTAGCTAATTTGATTTAAAAAAAAGAATAGGCAATATAAAAAATGAAAATGGAGAATTCACAACAAATGAAGACAAAAAAAGGATATTATTTGAAACTGTTTTGCTCAACTAAATGCCAATAAAACTGAAGGCTTAAATGAAATGGATGATACAAATATGGTCTTAATATCTAAACCACAGAGAGTCAAAACAGGGCAAGAAAACTATAGACCAACATCCCTAATGAACATTGATGCAAAAATCAGAAATATTAGTAAAGCATCTACAGCAATGCATCACAACAATTATACACTGTGACCAGATTGGATTCATACCACAAATGCAAGGTTGAGTTAATATTGGGAAAACTGTAAACAATATTGACCACATTAATAAGAAGAACAAAAATCACATAGTTATATTAATTGATGCAAAAAAAAAGCTTTAAAAAAACGAAAAAACAAAATTCGACACCTATTTCTGTAAAAAACACTACAAAACATAGGAATAAGTAGACCCTTCCTTAATATGGTAAATAGTACATATATGAAACCAAGAGCCAGTTATAAATGAGGATAAATAAGAATCCTTTCCAATAAAATCAGGAGTAAAGCAAGGGTGTTCATTGTTACCAGTACTACTTGAAATAATTCTAGAAATGCTGACTATAGCAATAAGACAAGAAAAAGAAATTAAAAGAACAAGCAAAGATAAACAAGAAACAAAATTGTCACCTTTTATAGATGATGTGTGATACACTTTGAAACCTCCAGAAAAACAACTAAAAATTAATTGAAACAATAATTTCAACAAAATTCAGGGTATAAAATAAATTCACAAAAATCATTAGCATTTTTGTATAGGACAAAAATCCAACAAGATTTAATAATACTTGTGAGTTTATCTGTCAAGATACATACAGAAAGTATATGAATCTAACCATAAAACACTGTTAAGGAAATACAGACCTAATTAATTTGAGAATATTAATTGTTCCTGAGTAGGCCTAGAAAATCTAATAAAAGTGATAATACTATCTAAGTTAATTTGCTTATTCAGTGCCATACCAATCAAACTACCCAAGGATTACTTTATCAAACTAGAAAAAAAATAATGATGAAACTCATCTGGAGGAACTAAAGGTCAAGAATCTCAAGGGAAATAATGAAAAAAAAGAAAAGTCAGGAAGGGACCTAGCAGTACCAGGTCTCAATATATACTGCAAAGCTGTAATCATCAGGACAATTTGGTACTGGTTTAAAAACAGAAAGATTGGTCAGTGGAACAGATCGACATACTAAAGTAAATGTACCTAGTGTCCATAGAGTTTGAGAAACTCAAAGACTACAGCAACTGGGGTAATGACTCACTGTTTGAGAAAAACTTCTGAAAAACTGGACTGCAATCTGGCAGAAATTAGGTTTAGACTAATATCTCACAATATATATTAAGATGAACTCCAAATGGGTAGTGGCCTAAACACAGAAGTTCTTATCATAAACAGATTAGAGGAACTATGGATTAGAGAAGAGTTTATGACCAAAAAAAAAGGATAGAGAGGATTATAGAAAATAAGTGAACAATTTTGATAACATTAAAATTAAAGAATTTATGAACAAATGAATCCAGTGCAACTAAGATTAGGAGAGAAAGTTAACTAAGAAAAAATTGATAACAAGTTTCTCTGATGATTGTCTCATTTCCAAGACACATAAGAAATGGATTCAAATTTATAAGAATAAGAGTTATTTTCCAATTGATTGTCAAAGGCTATGAGCAATCAGTTCTCTAGGAAAGAAATCCAAGCTCTCTAGACATATAAATAAAATGTTCCACATCACTAATAATTGGAGAAGTGAAAATTAAAACAATTCTGAGGTTCCACCTCACATCCAGATGATTGGCAACATTGGCAAAAAGGATAATAAAAATATTGGAGGGACTGTGAGAAACCATTTCCATTGAAGCATTATCAGCTGAGCTATGACTTGGTCCAGCCATCCTGGAAAGCAATTTGCAACGATGCCCAAAATATTACTAAATATGCTTTGAAATTTAACTCAGAAATATCTTATGGTAAGGAAGTAGTCTTAGAAATATAACTCTTATGCTTGTATCTCATTGAAATCAAAGAAAGAGGAATGGTCCTATGTGTAGGACCATTTTAGCTCTTTTTTGTGGTGGCAAAGAACTGGAAATAAAGGTAATCCCTATCAATTGAGGAATGGTTGAGCAAATTATAGCATATGTATGTAATGGAATACTTTTGTGCTATAAGAAATGATAAAGAGATGATCTCAGGGAAACCTGGAAAGACTTATATAGATCAATGCAGAATGAAGTGAGTAGAACCAGGAAAATAATTTATTCTAAAATATCAATATTCTAAATATTAAAAATTTTGAAAGATAAAAATTCTGATCAATACAAGGATCATTTATGAATCCAGAGGACTGATGATGAAGAATGCCACTCACCTTCTGATAGACTAATGAATGAGACACTTGTTTTTAGATATGGGAATTTGTTTTACTGGAATATGCTTATTGGTTTTTCTTTTTTTCTTTTCCTCATTGGGTGTGAGGATGAGGAGAAAAAAATTCTTGATAATTGAAAAAATAAAATTTAGTAATATTATTTAAATCATTGAAGGTTCATGTGGAGACCCAAAGCTTCCTTTTCCACTGAGAGTACTAAAGGGGAGAAGATTGTAGGTCTAGAGCTTAGAAGAGAGGTTGACTGGAAATATATGTTGGTGTGTTGTCCATACAGGGGTGATAGTTGGAATTGTAGGGATGAACGATGGAGAAGGTATAGAGAGAGGAAAGAAGGGGGCAAAGAGGACTCAACATCTACATAAAGAGAATCGGGGGATGGGGAATGAAGAGAGGAAGTAGTGGTCGAAGGCTTCTATCTGAATCCCAGAGAGGAGAAAGTAGTTAAAAGTGTAAAACATTTCAGAGGGCTTCAGCAGGATAAGCACTGAGAAAAAGGCATTGCAGTTGACATTTAGGAGGCCATGACGAATTTTGAGGGAATGGTTTCAATGTAGTGTTAAGGGCAGGGGTGTGTTACAGCCAGCTCATACTGGCTTGATTGTTCAGCGTTCAGGGTGAGCATTTATGCCATGGAAATCAGCAGATGCCACAAACCAGGCTTGACTTATTGCTTTGCTGATTATCTAGATTTAAAAAAGTAATGGAGAAAATGTAAATAATGCAGTTTAAATTTAAAAGTGTGCTGAGTGTGGTGTACTTCCCCCTTTCCCACCACCCCTCCAAGTTGGTTATTAAACATTTACTAGCATACCACTGAAGAGGCAGAAAAGCCTGATTGCAAAGGGCTGGAGAAAGAATAAGTAGTGAGGAAGAAGGAGTATCAGTGAAAGTGAGGGAAGAGATGGGAGTGTCATTTAAAGGGATAGAGGGTAAAGGAAAGCTGTTTTGTTTTGTTTTTCAGGATTGGAAAGCAGAGAAGAGAGAGCAAACTTTGGGAGCAAAAGCCTGAAGGTTGTAGGAGGGTCCAGGGCAGAGGTGGGAGTGCAGAAATTTGTCTTAGGCTATCTCTTCATGTGTGACCATCCAGAAGGAGTAAAGGGGAGTGGGGTGAGAGAGTTCACATTAGTATGGTCTCAGTCTTCTCAGTGAAATAAAAAGCTGAGTTATCTGCTATAAGCAAGGGGAGGGAAGAGGTAAAGAAGAGTTGTAGGAAGAGAAACTAATCTTGAGGAGGAAATGAGCCGGGGATTGATAAGGTTAAAACAGTCAATAGCACCAGGGTGCTATCTGAGGTTATGTGACCTAAATTTGGTATTTTACACATTATTTTTTTAAATCATCCTGGTTGCCCTTCTTTAACCTCAACTGTAGTTTTGTCAATGGTCCTTTTAAAATGTGGTTCCAAGAACTGGGCACAGTATTCCAGATGTGTAGTTATGAGTCTTATTGACTCTAATAAAAGCTAGACTGAACTATTCTTTCCTCAAGCGCCCTGAAATTCCGTGGGGACCTTGTTCAAGCTTTTTCGAAAGATTCCCGACGACAGTGGTTCCTTAATCACATCTGCAAGTTCCTTCAGGACCTTGGAATGTAATTTATCTGGGCTTGGATACTGGAACTCATTTAATGCAGCTCACATATTATTTCCTCCTTGCCCATACAGGGCTTTTCAATTCCTTCTTAGCCCTGTTTCATTCTACCCTTTCTAGTACAACAACTTTTCTCTTTGGTAAAGAAAGAATAATCAAAATAGGAACTGAGTTCTTCTGTTTCCTTGCTGCCTCTGTTAATATAATACCATCTGCCCCAAGCAATGGATCTTGTTCTGTTCTAAACATATCCAAAAACGCCCTTTCTGTTATTCTTAGCATTCTCTTTGCAAGCCTGAGCTCATTCTGGACCTTAGCCTTCCTGACACTATTCTAATAGGTCCATGCTTCTCCTTTTGTATTCATCAGTGGTTATGTGCCCCTCCTTTCATCTTTTGTACATGTGCTTTTAAAATCTGAGCGCATCAGAGCTTGGTGTGTTGTGTGTAGTCCCATTGTTTTATTTTATTCAGATGAATCCTGAATTTCCTACTCATCAGAATCATCTGTGATCTTTTTGTCAGAATTGCATTTCTTAGACCTTCCATGTCTCTGAAGCTTTAGTCATCGTGAGTCTCTGATGATAGCCTCATAACTATTGTCTCTCTGAACACTTTGAAATCTGTTTCCCCAGAGTCTAGATTATATGCTTTTCTAGGGCTCGCATTCACTTACCTGGTTATTATGAATCTCAAGATGACGTGATCACTTTTTCCCTCAGTTCCTGCCACTCAGAAATCTGACACCACCCTACCTTTGCAACTCCATCTTATGCTGCTCCCTTTATGTCTTTCTTTTGTGTTCCAGTCAGACTCTGTTGCTTTCCATTACACATTCCCATCCTCTCTTTTTGCCTTTGCCCACACTCTCCACTATGCCTAGAATTGTCTCACTCTCCCATTTTGACTTGTTATGGTCTACTTTCCTTACTTACAGGCCTCAGCTCAGGTGCTCTGTTCTGAGAAGTCTTTCCAGATCCCCCCCCTAGCTAAAGGGGAAGATTGCTCCTTCCTCAAATTTCACACAGCACTTGCCTGGGCTTTTCTGTTGTGTGAATCACCTACTTTCTTTCTTTTCTTTTCTTTTCTTTTTTTTTTCTAGCCAAAGACAAGGTTTATTAGAACATCCGTTATATTGGGCAGATTCTTAAGGAATCTAAGCATTTGTATCACTAATGCAAGCAGGCCAGATATAAAGAATCTGAGCCCTGGCTAGATTTTAAGAATCTGAGCACCTTAATGGAGACAAGATGAACCTTATATACAGAAAGATTGTGGGAGGGATCTAGGAGTGGCCAAAATCACATACTTTCTTCTAGCGTAATTATTTATGCACCTTTGTTGCATGAGGTTATAAGTTCTTTCTATCCTCAATGCCTATTCAATTCAATAAATATTTTTTAAAGTCTTATAAGATACCGTGCTAGTGCTAAGGATGCAGACATTAAAAAAAATATATAGTCTGTGCCCTCAAGGAGTTTGTAGCCTAATGGCATATACATTAGGGATTGTTTCATTCTTTGCATTCTTTGTGTTTGTATTCCCAGTGCCTTGCGCAAAATAGGTATGTAATAAATGTTTGTTGCTTGCTTGCTTGCTTGATGGGGTCAAAGGAGATATCCAGACAAAGAGCTCAAGAAAAATCAGAGGATGGAGAGATAACTTTCAGGTAGGGGAGTCAGAGAAGGCTTCATGGAGTAGTTGGCATCTGAAGATACATATACACATATACTCATGTAAGGAAGATAAAGATTCTGAAAGGCAGAGATAAAAAGGGAGTATATTTTAGGTATAGAGGATGGTTTATATGAATGCCTAGATAAGTAGTGAGAAGGGCAACCAAGAGACTTGGTCCAACAGTACATATATCTTGGTTAGAAAATAAATTTGATACCAAATTGAATAGGAGGAAGAGAGTAGATTGGATTGAGTTTAGGCAGTTGTGCTGTTTTTAATGACTCCCAATATTTTCCTCGAAATAAAGGCCCACCTTTTAAGTATTGGTACTGTTACAGTGATACTGTATGACTGTGAATCAGTCAGTAAATTTACAAGCATTTATAAAGTATTTTACTGTGTGCCCAGCTGAGGCAGCTCTGGGCTTGGAGTTAGGAAAACTCATCTTTCTGAGTTCAAATCTGGCCTCAGATACTTACTAGCTGTGTGATCCTGGGCAAATCGCTTAACCCTGTTTGCCTCAGTTTCCTCATCTGTAAAATGAGCTGGAGAAGGAGATGACAAACCACTCTTTGCCAAGAAAACCTCAAACGGGTTCATGAAGAGTCAGATGATTGAAAACACAACCAAACAACAAATACAGACAGGTACTCTGCTCATAGAATACTGTAGTCTTCATAAATCTGAAGTGGTGGGTCACTTCAGCAATGTAAAGGTGTATGGTGGGAGTGAATAGGATGCATTGAATGGTACAAGAAAAGTGGTATAATGAACATTATCAAAGAGTTGTATGATGGGTAAGGGAGGTGGGCCAGTCTTATGATGAGACTGAGGCGTTACCAGTGGAAAGCCCTTGTATGTTACTGATATCTACACAATATCAAAAGATCTAAAGGAAGATTCCTAGCAGGTTTGGTGGACTCCTCCCCTACTCCACAACAACAACAAAAAAATACTAGAGCACTTGGACAAGACGTATGGTTTCCATGGTTGGGAGGAGTACCCCTATTGATGAGATCACAGATACATTAACGTATCTAAGTATTTGATTAGAGCCAGGTGCTTTTCCTGATCTGGAGTGCCACTGCCACTTCCTTGAGTACTAAGGAGGGTAGAATCCAGATGTAGTGGTCACTGTTTTGAGAAAAGATGGTTCTATAAACCACACATCAGTATAGTTAATGTGCATGTTGTTCTGATCCTGCATTCTTTATGTGACATCAATGTGCAGACATCTTTGTGTACTTCTTTGTATCTTTTTAATGATGCAGTAGTATTCCAACATACTGAGATGCCATAGTTTATTCACTATCCTATTTTGGGGTATTCAGGTTGTTTCTAGTTTTTCTCTATTACAAATATAACTGTCATGAAGATACATATACACTCATATACATATGTATACACATACATGTACATACACTTGTATGTGTACATAATAGATTGGCAGCTTGAGTGCTTTATTGGTGCCCTTAAGATATCCATATTTAAAAACTTAGAGAAAAACCTCTGATGCATTAGATAGATTCTTTTTGTGTAACTTAAAGAATGACAGTGCTGAGAATTGTATGAAATGCGATGATGTATTAGGGTTCTGAGCCATACTAGTGGAGGTGATACCAGTGCTGTCAAAATGACAGTTCTATCTAATTTGTCCCTTTCTCTCTACTAACATTGCTACCACCTTCCTTTAAGCCTTCATTACCACTCACCTGGATTATTATAATAGCCTTCAAGTTGGTCTTCCTGCTTCTAGTCTCTTCCCTCACCAATCAATCCCTTGCATCTTGCATACTTCAAAAGCTCTGTGATCTCTTTACTATAAGTACTTCCTTCAGTAGTTCAGACCTCAATCCATTCATACCTTTTCAGTCCTGTGGGCTTCTTGACTAGGCCCACCCCAATGTCTTCCATGTGGGTTCCACATAGAGTACTGGGGAGTCTTCTTCTATGTCTCTTGCCATTGTATGGGTGGTACTAGTGAAGCACTTGGGCTGTCCATGGGTTATCCCTTTGGCAACATGTTGAGTTGTTGGTGGTGGTGGTTAAGAGAAGAAAGAGCTTAGAAAGGAAAGAAATATGCGTTTATTAAGTGCTTACTATGTTCCATGCACTGTGCTAAGTACTTTACAAATATTATCTCATTTGATCCAACAAATCTGAGAAGTAGGTGCTGTTATTATCACCCCCATTTTACAGTTTGCAGAGAAAACTGAAGCGGTACCGAGTTACCTGTCTTGTCTAGGATCACAGAGCTAGTGAGTGTTTGAGGCTGAATCTGACCTCCGGTCTTTCTGACTCTAGACCCAGCTCTCTATCCACTGTACCACCTAACTGCCTCTAAAACTAGGGAATGCTTCGTGAATTTCCACATCATCCTTGCACAGGGGCCATGCTAATTTTCTCTACTATTCCAATTTTAGTATACATAGTATATAATTATATACGTATATCAGATATGTGTGTGTATACACACATATAAACATACATATTTACATATGCAGCCAAACTGAGTCAAAGATATTTCTAAAGTTTTGAGCTTTAGTTACTGGATATGAATGGTGGTACCTTTATTGTAAATAGGGACTCTGGGAAGTAGAGCACTTTGAGAGATGCCGTATTGAGTTCAGATTTGGACATGTTGACAATGAGATACTAGAGGGCTATTCAAGGAGAGATACCTAGCAGAGAGCTGATAATGTGAGGCTGGACTTCATGAGAGAGATTAGGTGTGGATATTTATACATATACAACATATATACATATACATACACATACACACACACAATATACACATATATGTATACACACACATATGAATCATTGGTATAGAAATTGTAAACTTGTGGGACTGGGTAAAATTACCCAGATAGAGATTATATAGAGAGAAATGAAAAGGAATGGACCCAGGGTCCTCTGTGTAGAGGATAGGGGTAGGGAAAGAAGAATGGAAGGGCTAGTGGGGAGCTGACTACTATTGGTCCTGTGTGTGGAGAGAATGAGAGGAGTGCCAGCACTAATAAATGCTTATTGGTTGATTGAAGAGGGTGGCAAAGGAGGAGGGATCTTTAGGAGAAAGCCAAGTTTCAGTGAGTGACAAGTTGGAAAAAGTATAAGAGGAGAAGTCTGAGTTGTGAGGAACTTTGTCATCAGTTTGTATGTGCATGAATGTCTGTGTATATGTGTGCCTGGAACATAATAGGTGCTTAATAAATGCTGACTGGTTGGAGGCATTTTCAGTGGGCTCAGTGAAAGAAAATAACAGAGGCAGCCAGGGATTGGAGCATTATAAGATTGAGCAGGATTGTAATGAGAGTTGGAAAGGTAGCAAGGGAAAGGCAGTTTTATCTATGCAGGAAGTAATTTTGAACCGTAAGGATTAGAACACGAAAATCAATCAATAAACATTTATTAAGTGCTTCTTGTGTGCCAGAAAAAGCAAAAACAGTCCCTGCCCTCAAGGAACTTATAGTCTAATGAAGATAACACACATATGAGGAGGTATATATGAAATAGATACAGAGCAGATGGAAAGTCATGTTAGAGAAGTCACTAGCTTCTTACAGGGTTGTAAGAAGTTCCACCAGGCGGGGTAGAGTACCCTATTAATATACTATTATGGATCCATGATATCATTGCTCTGAGTACTCCTTCTATTGCTACAAATTACTCTCTCTCCACACCTTCTCATCCTATGTAATTTTTGTCCAAGCCTTTCTGTAAGTTCTCTATAGGTATCCAGCACACATAGGTTGCATGTAGTAGAGACTTATGTATTTATTGGAATAAATAAAATTGAAATAGATCTCAAAATAATTTTTCCTTGTTGATCAGAGTTATGCACCTTTCCTCTTTGAAAGTTCTGTCTCTCTGCTTTACCAAGTCTCTGTCCAACCTTCATGACCCAAGTTAAAATTATATACTTTTGGAAGCCTTCCCAGATTAGTCCCACTCCACGATCCTCAGTCCCTTCCTCCACATTTTCTCTGGTTCTTAAGTGTTCAGTTTGTCAGGTACTGCTTCATCCTTATTCACTCACTGTTTACAATGTTCATGTGCACGTTTGATGTCAACTAGATTATAAACTCCCAGAGGGCAGGGATCATGCCTACTAAATCTTTTATATTTCACTATGCTGTCAACTGAAGGGCTCTTTATTTACATAGTTCTTTTGCTAAATAAATGCTTATTAGCTAACTGCATGGGAGAAAAGCAGAACAATGGAGACGGTGGGAATGTACAGGCAGAGCTAAGATGCAGCAGAAATAAAAATCAAAAGGCAAGGTCAAACAAGTATGATTCCTTGTTTAAAGCCTTCATACCAGTAAACAGCTTCCAGAACTCTTTTTTGTGACTAAGCATAACACTCACACTTCAAATGGCTGTTAATTTATTTACAATTTTTGGTAATTATATGTCATGTACCCTGTTGGAAAACAAGTAGGGAATCAAAAAATATTTTTCCCTTGGAAAAAACATGCAAATTGTAGGCCTGAAATGACGACAGCCAAGCCAAACTTTAAGCAGTTATACAAACTACTGCGCAGCTACTTTGCCTTCTTATTGACTGGCATTGGGCTGTTGGGAGTCACAGGGGTGGCGTGATTGCAGCTTTGTAAGGGGATCCGCTAGACTCCCTTGAAATACTGATTTTTAAGGGCAAGTGTGAGGAACCAGATTGGTGAAGCAGGAGGGTGGGGGTGGGGTGATTGGTAGGTTGGCTGCATCGGTGACCCTATCAGAAAACAGGAAGGATAAGGAAAGGGAAGGGGAAGGAGAAGGCACCTGTGTGCCAGGCACTGTGCTAAGAGCTTTATGAATATTTTCTCATTTGATCCTTTGATTTGAAAGGGGGAAAACCTTTCAGAATTACGGAAAATTAGAGCTAGAAGGGAACTGAGAGACAATTGATTTCCACTCCTTCATTTTATGGATGAAGATACTGTTGCTTCCTTTGAAGGCTAGTGCTGCAAATCTAGTACTCTGTCTTTTGCATTGGGACTTTGGCTGTTTTTTTTTTTTTTTAATTTATTTCTTTTTAGTTTTCAACATTTACTTCCACAAGATTTTGAGTTCCAAATTTTCACCCCATCTCACCCCTTCCCCCACCCCAAGATGGCATGTGTTCTGAATACCCCTTCCCCTAGTCTGCCTTCCCTTCTATCTCTCTCCCCCCTTCTCTTATCCCCTTCCCCTTCTACTTTCCTGTAGGGCAGGATAGATTTCTGTACCCCATTTCCTGTATTTCTTATTTCCCAGTTGCATGTGAAAACATTTTTTTTTAAACATGTGTTTTTAAAACTTTAGGTTCCAAATCTTCTCCCTTCCTCCCTCCACACCCACCCTCATTGATAAGGTAAGCAACTAAATATAGGTTATATATGTGTAGTTACACAAAACACTTCCATAGTAGACATGCTATGAAAAACTAACTCTATTTCCCTTAATCCTATCCCACCCCTCATTTATTCTATTTTTTCTTTTGACCCTGTCCCTCCTCAGAAGTGTTTGCTTCTGATTGTCCCTTTCCCAATCTGCCCTCCTCTCTATCATTCCCCTGCTCTCTTGTCCCCTTTTCCTCCTATTTTCCTGTAGGGTAAAACAGATTTCCATACCCAATTGAATATGGTATGTTATTCCCTCCTTAAGTCAAATCTTATGAGAATAAGGTTCACTCATTCCCTCTCACTTTCCCCTGTTTCCTCTCTACTGTAAGAGTCTTTTGTTTTCTGTTTTTTTGTGAGATAATTTACCCCGTTCTACCTCTCCCTTTCTCCTTCTCCCAGTATAATCCTCTTTCACCCCTTAATTTTATTCTCCAGATATGACCCCTTCATCTTCAACTCACCCTGTATATCTATCTATCCATCTATCTATCTATCTATCTATATCTATGTCTATATATATATATATATACATACATATAATTTTTTCCCTCCAACTACAACTCTCATGAGTTATAAATATCATCTTTCCATGCAAGAACATAAACAGTTCAACCTTAATAAGTCCCTTATGATTTCTCTTTCCTGTTTACCTCTTCATGTTCTACTTTGAGTCTTGTATTTGAAAGTCAAATTTTCTATTCAGCTCTGGTCTTTTCATTAAGAATGCTTGAAAGTCCTCTATTTCACCGAATGACCATTTTTTCACCTGAAGGGTTATACTCAGTTTTGCTGGGTAAGTGATTCTTGGTTGCAATCCTATCTTCTTGCCCTCTGGAATATTATATTCCATGCCCTGCGGTCCCTTAATGTAGAAGCTGCTAAATCTTGTTATCATGTTTCCACAATACTTGAATTGTTTCTTTCTGGCTGCTTCATAATATTTTCTCCTTGACCTGGGAACTCTGGAATTTGGCTACAATATTCCTAAGAGTTTTCCTTTGGGGATCTCTTTCAGGAGATCTGTGGATTCTTTCAATTTCTATTTTGCCCTTTGCTTCTAATATATCAGGGTAGTTTTCCTTGATAATTTCTTGAAAGATGATGTCTAGGCTCTTTTTTTGATCATGGTTTTCAGATAGTCCAATAATTTTTAAATTACCTCTCCTGGGTCTATTTTCCAGGTCAATTGTGATATATTTCACATTGTTTTCTAGTTTTTCATTCTTTTGGATTTGTTTTGCAGTGTCTTGGTTTCTCATAAAATCACTAGCTTTCAATTACTCTATTCTAATTTTTAAGGAAGTATTTTCTTCAGTAAGCTTTTGGACTTGCTTTTCCATTTGGCCAATTTTGCTTTTTAGGGCATTCTTCTCCTCACTGGCTTTTTGGATCTCTTTTGCCATTTGGGTTAGGCTATTTTTTTTTTGTTGTTGTTGTTGTTGTTGTTATTGTTGTTTGTTTTTTTAGGCAGTTGGGGTTAAGTGACTTGCCCAGGGTCACACAGGTAGTAAGTGTCAAGTATTTGGTCTGAGGCCAGATTTGAACTCAGGTCCTCCTGTCCTCAAAGCTGGTACTCTATCCACTGCGCCACCTAGCTGCCCCAAGGATTAGGCTATTTTTTAAGGTGTTATTTTCTTCAGTATTTTTTTGGGTCTCCTTTAACAAGCTGTTGACTTGTTTTTTGTGATTTTCTTGCATCACTCTCATTTCTCTTCCCAGTTTTTCCTCTACTTCTCTTACTTGCTTCTCAAAATCCTTTTTGAGCTCTTCCAAGACCTGGGACTGATTGATATTTTTCTTGGAGGCTTTGGATGTAGGAGCTTTGACTTTGTTGTGTTCTTCTGGTTGTATGTTTTGATCTTCTTTGTTACCAAAAAAAAGATTCTATGGTCTGACACTTCTTGCGAGGTTTGCTCATGATTCCAGCCAATTACTTGAGTTATAAATTCTTTATTAAGGTAGAGGTCTGCTTCCAATGTGGAGAATGTACTGTCCCAAGCTTCAGGGGTTTGTACAGTTGTTTTCAGATATACTTATAGGGACCTGTAAATTTTCAGTTCTTCCAAGGTGGTACGGTAAGGGGCGAGGTGTTTACTCCTTTCCTGGTCTGCACTCTGGTCTATGAGTGATCACAAGCACTCTTTTCTGCCTTGGAATTGTGAGGAGGATTTCCTCTCCACCACCACTACAAGCTTACCACGCCAATGCTCCTCTTTGCCCCAGGACCGCCACCCAGAACTGTGACCCAGATCCAAGTACGGGCAAAGCAAGATATTCCTGTCTCAGTACCAGCAAAAGATCCCTGCAATCCCTCTCTGATCAACCACTGGATTCCCCCTCAGTCTGTGTGCTAGAAGCTCAAGAAGCAGCCTCTGCTCTGTGGCTTCCCTCTGCAACTGGGGCTGAGACCTATCTTCTCTCTCATCGCAGAAACAGACTTTTCCTGCTGACCTTCTAAGTTGTCTTTGGCGTTCATGGGTTGAGAGGTCTGGAAACCGCCCCAGCTGCCTGCGATTCAGTCCTCTGAGGCCTGCTCCAGGGTTGCTGTGGCCTGCGTACCTATGCCGAACTGTGCTCCTCTCCCTGCCCAGTGCAATAGACCTTTCTGATCAACCATCCAGGTTGACTTGGGCTGGAAATTTGTTTCGCTCTGTCTTTTTGTGGGTTCTGCTGCTTTAGAATTAGAATAGGTATCTGGAGGGGTTTGAGGGAAAACTCAAGCAAGTCACAGCTTTCACCCCACCATCTTGTTTTTTTTTTTTTTTCCTGTTCTAGCACGGGGGGCCAGCAAGGCACCCGATGGTAGAGACATCAGGGGCTGGGAATCTGGACTCATCTCTTTCCTTTACTTGCCTTTTCAGTTTGCCCTGAGACCTTTATTCTGGGGATATTTGTCTTCCTTAGCACAGTGCCTGAACCATAGCAGGCACTTAATAAATGTTTATTAATTGGTGTTCTTAATTGGAGAACTAGGCTACCTAGAACTTCTTTTCATATCTTTCCTAATCACAAACCCACCTTTGGCTCCATTCCAGGATTTCTCATTTTCTTCCCACCTCTCACTATTCCCCCTAACTCCAGTAGGAAATAAATACATAACAATCAGATATGGAACAGGTAAGTTTTATTCCCACAGAGAAATGGGAATACTAATCAATAAAGAATTAAGGAGTAATTAGAATGGAATTCCATAACTTAAGGCTAGTTATAGTTGGTTGAGAGGCTAATATTGAAGGGTTTTGTTGGGACGTTTTTTAAAAAAAATATTTTTAATTTATAATAAAACAAGTATTTCCCTAACATAGTGCAATAAAAAAGATGATTGCACATGAAACTGCAAATC
Source organism: Vombatus ursinus (assembly GCF_900497805.2). Taxonomy (NCBI): domain Eukaryota; kingdom Metazoa; phylum Chordata; class Mammalia; order Diprotodontia; family Vombatidae; genus Vombatus; species Vombatus ursinus. The sequence continues at coordinate 41,904,654 of NW_020948983.1, read as the reverse complement.
TATTATACACAACTTGCTATTCCTTTCAAATATGCAACAAAATTATCATGTAAATTTCTTTTTTTTTTCCCCCAAGACATTTCTTTTTAAAGGGTGCTAATTAGCCATTTTGCATCCACTGAGGCCAGGTTGATCCACACCAAGTGGACTCTTTTATTTCTAGTGGTTTCTCTTTCTCTTTGGGTGACTCATAGTTGCTCCTCTGCTGCTTTGGTGCCCAAGAAGAACAAGATGCCAGCTGCCTTTTGGGGTCTCACAAGATCTCTGTATCAAAGTAAGTCAGTCAGTCAATAAACATTTATTAAGTGCCTGCTATGTGCTTAGAACTATGAAAAGTCCTGGGGATACAAAGAAGGGCAAAAGATAGTCCCTGCCTTTGAGAAAGTCACAATCTCATGGGAAAGAAGACATAAATTGAAGGTGTCCCCATCCCAGACACAGATTTACATAGGAAGTCAGTGATCTCTTGGCTTGCAGCTAGATGAGGTTGGGGGGGAGTGTCTATCCCATCCAGTTGAGGGGTCCTTGTACTTCAAAGCTAGCAGGAAGAGGAGCCTGAGGGGTAGGGCTTACCCCATTAGTATATATCCATGGAGTTCCAGCTAAGAAGCTAGTCAAAACAATTTACCACACAGTATGAACCCTGAATCATTATGACTGACAGAAAGCAATCAGAGGATATCTGTGCATTCTCTGAATTGAGATATTGGGGGCGTGTGGGGCAGCCCCTACAGCATGCCTGTCTAAAAGCAGGCTTATGTCAACCTTCCACGTGCTTGATTGAAATATTGACAGAGCATGCCCTAAGAGGGGTGTGGTATGGGAAGGGGTAGCATACTCTTGTACGTAGTATGTACTACCCAGTTTCCAGAGAGGAATGAAAGTTATGATTGGTATTTGGGGAAATTGGCAGAAATGGCTGAATTTCTGTTTGAGAGCTAGGATACAGCTACAGACACCACTATTTCCATAATCAGGCACTAGACATCATGTAGATTCCTAGACCAAAAGCAATTAGATTTATGTAGAGTGGGTTTGTCAGACTCCATTCTGTCAGGATGAGGATGTTAAACAGGATGACAAACTTCTAATTTACATTCACTAATTCAACCTAATTTGGGGTGAGAAAGGTTATTTTAGATTAGTAAAATACCCAATTAAATAATATTTTGTAAAGAATTTCAGGTACTATAATTTTTAAGCACCTACAGTAGTTCAAAATAACTACCAACAAAGTATCTCCAAGCAGAAATCCAGCTGAACCCCTAACACAGAGCCTTCTCTGTAATTAGCAGTGTCTCTTGCCATGTGAGCAATTAATGTACTGACCTCCTTAAATTGAGTTTATTGTCTTAATAGGTTAAACATGCCTCATACAATTTTGTTGATTTTATTAAAATACTTAGCAGATCTTTTTTTCCCCCCTGGATAATGTAATAATAACCTTCTGTTTAGTCTAGAATGAATGATAATTCATTATAAATACTAAATTGGTAGATTCCCAGTTAAGGAGGTTTTACTATATTGAAAAAATTATGATTATAGTTGCTTCCCCTATTGTATTTTTAAAAACAATACCAGGTAATATTCCTATAGTGTATTTAAGTTTGCAAAATACTATTCATATATTATCTAATAATCTTATACTCACTACAAACCTGTGAAGTTAGGGCTATTATTAACTCATTTTTCAAAGCCCTGAGGCTTTGGCAGGATAAAGTACTTGCCCAAGATCATTTAGCCAATATATGGCAGAATGGAGGTCTTGCTAGCTCAGAGGACATTTCTTTATCCATTATGCCATGCTGTCTCTGCTCCCTTTTTTATTGTTGACTTTTGATGGATACAGGAGGAATGCCTTATGATTTCTAAAATACAATTTCTAGTGACATAATAGACTTTCAACTTGAATAGGATCATAGAATTATAGGATTCAGGGCTGGACAGAACCATCGGGGTCATCTTCTAGTCCAGTTCCCTCAGTTTAGGAGCTGAACTCTCCCTCCCCCCAACCCTGAAACTAGATATTCTAACTCCCCGAAATCAGTGTTTTTTCCATTGCATTTTCAGTTACTTGCGTATTTGCATAGAATGGTAGAGCTGGAAGGGACCTTGAGATCATTTATCCCAACACTTCTCACCTTGCCTCTTGGGATCCCGGAGACCATTTCAGAAGAAAGTCTGTGAGATCAAAACTATTTTCATAATAATACCAAGACAATATTTCTGTATTAAAATACCCAAACCTATCTGTGTGAGGCCAGATTTTCCTCATACATTTCAATCAAAATGATATATCACAACATTTTTAATGCACAAGCAGATAGGAGCTGTCTTCTCTTAAACCAGACATTAAAGAGATTTACAAAAATATGTAAAAACAGTGCTACTCTTCTCACTACTTTCGGGGAAAATATGGTTATTTTTTGCAAAAAAAAATCATGTTGCTGCTATTGATGCACAAAGGGATTATTATTATTATTTTAAAATTAATTAACAAATTAATAATTAATTAACAAACATACACATTTAAAAATCTTGTAGTTTTAATTCCTAATGACTATATATATATATATATTTTATATATATATATATGTAATATATATATATATTTTATATATATATATATGTAATATATATATATAAAAGTCCTTTGGGATTCTCCATAATTTTTAATAATTTAAAGAGGACCTGAGACCAAAGAGTTTGTAAACCATTTGCTCATCTAGTTTAATTACTTCAGTGAGGATAGTGTGCTGGACCCAGAGTCAGAAAGCCCTGAGTTCAGATGTGACCTCAGACATTTACTGACTGTATGACCCTGGGCAAGTCATCCGACCACCCTCTGTCTCTGCCTCAGTCTCCTCAAGTAAAATAAGGGTAATGGATTTTAGTGAACTGCAAGCCTTACATGACTCAACAGTGTGCTAAAAAGCTAAGGTGAGCTTAGTCATATAAAGAAGGAAAGGGGAATTCCACTTTACCCTGCAGTATTCTCTTCAGTCTTGAGCACTTGATTTTGAGAATCATGTTGACAGCTTGGAGGGTATCCAGAGGAGTAACCAGGATGACGAAGTATTTCAAGATAATGAGGATGAATTGAAGGAATTAGGGATGTTTAATCTGGAGAAGAGAAGACTGAGGAGGAGGATTTTATAACTGTCTTTAAGTATTAGACACCGGGGGCAACTAGGTGACACAGTGGATAGAGCACCGGCCATGGAGTCAGGAGGACCTGATTTCAAATCTGGCCTCAGACACATAACACCCACTAGCTGGGTGGCTCTGGGCAAGTCACTTAACCCCAATTGCCTCGCAAAAAAAAAAAAAGTTTATAAGACAGTGACATGTGGAAGAAGGATTACACCTATCTGCTCTATTCTCAGAGATATTTGTATAGAAGTTTGCAAACTGGAAAGCACTATATCAGTGCTAGTTGTTATTGTTTTTATTATTTATATTATCATTTTTAGGCAGAACTGTGACAAATGGAGGTGAGGGAAACCTTTGTAACTGGGCTGCTTCTGGGAAGTAATGAACTCTGCCTCACTAGTGGTGTTTACGTGAAGACACGTGTTGGGAAATGTAGAGGGGATTCCTGTCTGGGTAGAGGGTCCAAGATGACCTCTGGGGTTCCTTTAAACTCTGTGATTCAGGAATTAAATCTGAAAAGTTGTCCTTGTAGCTTACTTAGAGGCAGCCGCTCTTGATACTTGCTACCCTTTGAGTCTCTTTGTGGTAGCAGCATAGGACAAATAACAATTTAGATCATCTCACATTACAACTTTTTTTCAAGAACTACAGCACAGCTATTACCAGCACCTTTGGAACAAGGTATTCTCTTTTCTTCTCCTCCTCACAACATATTATATCAGTTGGTAAAGAGAAGGTGAGAGTGAGTAGGCAAATACAATTTGTTTGGTTGAAACCTAGGCTTGTAGGAACTTGTGAAAAATTCTGCTTTGCAAGAAGAAAAAAAGGCCTCAATAATACAATGAAACGGATATAAGTGCTGTAAAGCAGATGTTTCTTGGCATCATGGTAGAGAGGTACATAAGTTCACTTGGTATCTGGGAAAGTGTTTTACTTTAAGGAAGACATCTGTATAGAAATGGTAGCCCTAGTAATTTGATGTGACAGTTGCTATGTCAACTGGCATATTTTTCCCCTCCCCTTAAATTATTGAATAGCTTAGTAAATGTTGCATGAAAGTCATGCAATTCCTTGGAATGTGTTTATGTGCTGTCCTCTGCCAGAAGTTTTCAGTTTTCTTCCCTACGTGTATTTTGCTTTTAGGAAGATGTCATGTCACTTTTGTTTTAGCTCTGTTTCTCTCTTTTTTTTTTTTTTTTTTTTTGTAGCTACATAGTTCTTGAATTTGTCATGGAGCAGCAGCAGCTTTTGTTTTGGGCGAGTCTTACAGTTGAGGCAAGGGGTGAATTGATCAGTAAGGCAGGGGAGAAAGAACACATTGGATTTGGAGTCAGAGCATGGAGGTTTGGATCTGGATTGTGCTGCTTACTTTTGGGTGACACTGGGGAAATCATAGAATCTCTCTTGGCCTCAGTTTCCTCATCTATAAAATGAAGGGTTGGACTGAAATGATTTTTGGGGTTCCCATTTAGCTCTAAATCCTATGGTCCTATTTCTTGGGCACTTAATATATTCCTAGCACTGTGCTTGATGCTAAGAATGTTCATGAGAGGCATAAACATGGCATCTGTCCACAGAGAGCTTTTAATCTAGTTAGGGAGACAAATCAAACTTAGGAAACAAGTAGAAAAGAAGCTAATATGGAGGAACACTTGGTATGCTTCAAATTGAGGTCTACTAAATTGGTGAATCTCATTCTCTATGGTGCTGAGGTGCTAGGAAATAGAGTTAACATAGTGGTAACTATGTCACCTTTTCTGAGATGGGTGAATGCTGAGCCTTGCAAATTATGGGAAAGGGGAATTACTATGGTCACTGACTCAGGCACTAATATCATATGGATGCAAATAATTTGAAAACCTAATTTGATCTAACATGTCACAAAGTCTAGTCACTGCTTCTGCACAAAGAGGTGGTGACTGGTTTTTTAGTTTTTGTCTTTGTAGGCAGCTAGTCCCTGAAACCAGCTCTGAAGAGGCCGCTGAATACCTGTTAAAAAACACTTTTGTCTTTGTATATTTTTTACATATCCAGAGAAAAAAAGAAGTTTTTGCTCTTTTAAGGAGACTCACATCAGAAGTAGGTTAAAAAAAAGTTTGCTGAACTGGTTAGATTAGTTAGATAATAATGTGTATTGATTCTTTGGGGAAAAAAAAAACCTCATAATAAAAGATTGAGATCCATTTGGACGTGTGAGTTACATGGTTGCCTGAACAACCTTTTCCTGATTGAGAAAATAAAATAGCTAGTAAGAGGTATGGAAACATTGTGCCAGATTTGGGGGTTTTTTTTTGAGACTTTTTACAGTATTTAATGAGACAGAAGAGCTTTGGTATAGCCAAAAGCTAGTACAATTGAACAGTGGTAACAGTGGGCAGCTAGGCAGCACCATAGTGCACAGAGCACTGGACCTGGAGTCAGGAAGACTTGAGTTCAAATTTGACCTCAGACACTTAGTAGCTGTGTAACTCTGGGCAAGTCACTTAAGCTCTGTTTGCCTCAGTTTCCTCAACTATAAACTGGGAATAATAATAGCATCTACTTCACAGGATTATTGTGAAGATCACATGAGATAATACTTGTAAAAGTTCTTGACCCAGTGTCAGGCACAATAGTTGTCTCCATATAAATGCTTTTCTGGTTCTAGAGTCAGAAGATTTGTGTTCATCCCTTCCGCTGCTGCTTCCAGAGTAATCTTAGGCATGTCTTTTAATCCACATGTTTCAGTTCCTTCATTTTAATTTAATTTAATTTTTGTAAATGTTTTCCTTGATTTATTATGAACTCAACAATCATCAACAACCACAAATATTACAATATGCAAAGGACAAAAAAGAAGATTGTGTATGAAATTGTGAGCTTCTGTTGCATATAGTTTATTTGGAACAGTATATAGTAAATTTAACAAGGTAGTAAAAAACTAAATGTTAATAGGTTGCAAAGATGGTACCAACGCACATTGGTAGATGGAGTTTCCTCATGTGGAGGTGGGGACCACCTCTACCTCTGCCCTATGGTCCTCTCTTCTGATTTGTGAGTCTGGACCACCATTTTATGGGGTACCCAGGCCATATTGACTTCACTATTGGCTTCATCCCTCACTCTACCCAAATTCTCATTTCCTTGGAAATAGTCTTCTCATCCTGAAGATGCCTTCATCCTTCAGTCCTCTTTTTGATTCATGGTCCCTAGCCCATACCACTATCTCATAAAGTACCCAGACCATACTCACTTCATTCCCAGCTGTGTTAATCACTCCATACTTTTCTACCCCCTCCACAGAAGCCTTGAACCTATGCAGTTCCCCTTTCCCTTTTCCAGCTTCCTGTTATGTCAGTCAATCAATAAGTAGTGATTGATTGACTGACTGCTTGTCTTCTTCCATTAGAATGTAAGCTCCTTGAAGTTATGGATTGCCATTTTTGCTGTTTTTGTGTCTCTTGGTGATTAGCACAGTGTTTATCACATAGTAAATACTTAATAAGTACTTCATCTATCTATTTATGTATGCCAGTGAAGTTATAAGTTTAGACTAGTGGTATCAAACTCAAATGGAAATGGGGGAGGGACATTAAGCTGCACATTAGGATCCCTGAGGGCCTCATGTTGACTTAGAAAACAACACATTCCTTGAATATTCCTTTTAATTAGGCATTTTTTTTTGCTTTTGCTTTGTTTGAGATCCTGATTGCTACCTTTGCCTTTTTTACTTTAACTATAGTAGATTGTGCTCCAGCCCCTTATTTTAACTATTTGTATGTCTTTCTGTTTGAAGATTATCTTTTGTAAACAACATATTGTTGGATTCTGGTTTCTAATCTATTCTGCTATCTGCTTCCATTTTATGGGTGAGTTCATCCCATTTACATTTATAGTTATGGTTGCTAACTCTGTATTTTCCTTCATCCTATTCCCTCTATTTATCCTTCTCTTTTTTCCCACTCTATCTCCTCCTTTAATCTACCATCCCTCTTAACCCCACTTTTCCTTAGCGCCTTCCTTTTCTGCTTCTCTGTTGGGTAAAATGAATTTCTATATCCAACTGTGTGGTGTGTGTGTGTGTGTGTCTATATATATATAATATATGTATATATATTGTTCCCTCTTTGAACCCATTCTGATGAGTGAAGTTCAAGCATTGCCCCTCTCCACCTATTTTCCCCTCTGTTATAAAAACTCTACCTTGTGTCCTCTTTTAATTGAGATGATTTTTCCTATTCTTCTCCCTTCCCCTTTCTCCCAGTTCATCACTCTTTCTCAACCTTCTATTCTTTTTTTGAGATCATTCCAACATAATAGACTCACACCTATGCTTTTTGTCTATGTAGACTACTTATAACAGCCCTAATAATAAAGTTCTTAGCAGTTGCATGTATCATCTTCCCATATATTTAACTTTAAGTTTGTTATGATTTCTCTTTCATGTTTCCCTTTCTGTGCTTCTCTTGAGTCTTGTGTTTGAATGTCAGATTTTCTATTCAGCTCAGGTTTTTTCATCAGGAATGCTTGAAAGTCTTCTATTTCATTAAATATCCATTTTCTTCCTCTGAAGTATTATACTCAACTTTGTTGGATAGTTTACTCTTGATTGTAATCCTAGCTCCCTTGTCTTCTGGAATATCATATTCCAAGCCTTCAACCCTTCTAAGTTGGTAACTGCTAAATCTTGTGTGATCCTGACTAGCCCATTGTATTTTAATTGTTTCTTTTTAGCTGTTTTTTGTTTTTTTTTCCCTCCTTGACCTGGGAGCTCTGGAATTTGGCTATAATATTCCTGGGAATTTTATTTTTGGGATCTCTTTCAGGAGATGGTCAGTGAATTCTTTTAATTTATACTTTTGTCTTCTGGTCCAGTTTTATCTGGACAGTTTTCCTTTATAATTTATTGAAATATGCTATGCTCTTTTTTTGATCATGGCTTTGAAGTAGTCCAATAATTCTTAAATAATCTCCCCTTGATATATTTTCCAGGTCAATTGTTTTTCTTTCTTTCTTTCGTTCTTTCTTTCTTTCTTTTTTTTTTTTTGGATATAAAGAGCAAGTAGTTAGTACTTAACTCATAACAACATATATTTCACAGTAATAGCCCCAAATCCTTTAGCCCTATTCATAGGATCATTCAATGGACTTAATTTCCATTCTTTAATCAACATTGGTCCAGTTCTTTGAGTTTGATCCAGGTTTTCCATATGCTTATTCCATATTTCAAAATGCTAAGAATCCATGTTTTTGTTGGTGTGAGTGCCCCTTGTCCTAGGGCAGAATACTATGGGCAATAAGACATGATACAGTGGTATTGTAGAAGTATAATATGACAAGCACTGAGTACTAAGGTTGAGTTAGAGGAGAGAGAGAGAATTTCCAGGTTTGTGCTTCACCATTTCTTGGGATCACAAATCATCAGTTCTAAAAGGGATTTTAGAGATCACCTAGAACAATCCCTTCATTTTTCTGATGAGGAGAAACTCAGGCCTTGAGAGGTACAGTGACTTGTCTGAGGTACCAAAGCTAATTAGTGTTAAAAGCAGGTTTTTAAGCTCAGTTCTTTTGTGTCCAATATTGTTAGCTGCTAAAGTGCATGCCTCAAAATATTATTTATCATAGCCCCTGACTTCAAGTATATTAAAATCTCATGGAATATAACTAGTTCATATACTTACATATATATGAAAAGGAAGAAAAATAATAGAAAAGAGTATATAATGAAATATTAATTAAAATATAGTTGAAGGGGCAGCTGGGTGGTGCAGTGGGTACAGTTCCAGCCTTGGAGGGACCTGAGTTCAAATCTGGCCTCAGACACTTAACACTTACTAGCTGTGTGACCCTGGGCAAGTCACTTAACCCTGATTGCCTCCCCCTCCCCCACCCCGACCAAAAAAAAAGCAAAAAAAAAAATAATAATTGAGTACCAGGGTATATGAATAGTAAGTGCTGTGGAAAGCCAAGGAAGGAAGAGATGGAGTCAGCTAGAATTATTGGAGAAGGCTTCTAAGAGTATGGAGAGTTTGATCTGGATCTTGAAAGATTGACAGAATTTAGCCAGGCAGATAGGAGAGAAGAAGGTCATTCTTTGCATTTGAGTCATCATAAGCCAGGGCATAGTGGTGAGAATGAGCAGAAGATGAGACTGACCTACTTCTCTTTATCTCCCAACTCCAGGCATTTTCATTGGCTGTCACCCATGCCTGGAATTCTCATCCTTCTCAACCCTGCTTCCTAGCTTCCCTGGCTTCCTTCTATGGGAAGCTTTTCCAATCCCCCTTAATTCTAATACCTTCCCTCCACTGATTATTTCCAACTTATCTTATACATAGCTTGTTTGGACAGAATTATTTTCATGTTGTCACCTTTATTAGACTGTGAACTCCCTGAGAACAGGGATTGTCTCTTTTTTTTCTTTGTATCTAAAGCCCTTAGCACAGTGAGTCTCTTTGGCCAAGTCATTCATAGAGAATTTAAATAATAAAAGGGAACATAGTAATACATCACTTTCTAGTTTCAACATGTCCTAGCTACCAGATGGGCATATATATGTGATTCATGGTATTTTTCTAGTCATAATGATAGATTTGCTCTAAGCCATCCACACAAATGGTGCCCATTTGTGAAATAGTGGACCCAAATGGGATGTAGCATGTGACTGTTGAAGAGAGTTTTCTAGCTAGCTTATATAGAGATTTAAACTATGATTTCAACTTCCCTTGTTGCCCTAACTCTTTGACTAATGTAGACTTCCTGTTTTTTCCTTCAGAGAACATTGCTCTGTCCTTCTAAAGAATAATCATTAGTGACATGTCAATAACAACATCCCATTCATTCCATACTCAGGATTCATGTTGTTAGGCCTTGCTGATTTGAATGTGTTCAGCTTTCCAAAATATGCTTGTCAACCATTTTTATTCCTATTTTATCTTAATTAGGTGATATCCTTTATTGACCAAGTGCTAATGCTATTCAAGATATTTTTTTTTCCTTATTCAGGAGCTGGTCTGCAGTGTGATCTATTTTGCATTTGTTCAATAAGATTGTATTTTATTTTCATCATTGTGTGTGTACTTAACAATGTAAGATTTGGCTTTTTAAGCAAGATAAATCTATTTTGTAACATTAATGTGTGTGACTAATGCTATCTCATGCATTTTCTATCCAGAGAAATGATTATTAGTAAATTGACCTTTTATTGATTCACATTAAACAGGAACATCATCATTATCATTGCTTTATAGACCTTCTATAAGCCACAGTGGGTGAAATTAAAAATTAATAAATGAAGCATTTTTATAGCACCTTCTTTTCTTCTAGAGGACATCACCCATTGTGTAATTATTCCCAGAGATTACCTAATGCGCCACTGATAGATTCTTTATACCTTCTGCCCACCATTTCTCCCACTCTCCGATGACCCTTGCAGAAGCTACAGGGGGCTGCAGAGAACTGAGGTCCATTTTATATGCCCTGAATTTTTTTTTAATCACAGATTCTAAGCTGGTCACTTCCTCCTAAGGTTCCTATTATTTCTATTCCAACAGCTAGTTTCTCTTTGTTTGTCAAGCCCAGAATCACAGTTTTTCTCTGGCTGATTTTTTTCATCTTTTGAAGAATGAGGCTTTTATTAAGAGAACTCAAGAATTTATTAACCATTTTTTTTTTAAAGAAGAGACTGCTTTAGGAGATATTGAGGTAAAGTTCTCTGCTGTTATGCTATCATGCCACGACGCTGGGTTTTATGAATTCAACCATTTCTTCTTTTTAGTCTGGTGGCATATAGTATAATCCCACTCTAATGTTGCTTCTGCTTGTCTTTCCATTTAATCTTACCAGAATGTTCTTCACCATGCTTCTCCTCCAGTTTGTGGTTTCCTCTACATGATTATGTCTTGTGTGTATACCTCTTTGCTGCTCACGTGTCTGTTTTGTTCCTTTTGGATAAGGTATCTTCTTCTGTTTCCATATATCATGGATCGTATGCCAGTCTCAATGATAGCTTAGCACAGTGCCTAGCACTATGAAGGTGCTTAAAAATGCTTGTTGATTGATTGATAAAATGGTAGGCCTCATTGGTAAATTTCCTCACATCAAGATCTCGTGTTCACTTTGTTTAGAATGTGTTCTGCATGTTTTTAGGCGTAGGCATCTGAGGCAGTGGAAGTGGTTAGTCCTGCCCCATTTATTGGTTATTTTCTTCTCTTAATAGACCTCGCTCTTCTTCCTATGCTACAATTACTTCTGGGGTATCTGTTTTGGCATTTTTGTGGGCAATATAAGTAGGCAGTTTTCTTCCTTTAATTATGTTTTCAATTTCAAGACTCCTGATTACATTTGAAAGTCTCTAGGCGTGCACACGCATGCACGCACACACACATACACACATATACACATACACACATATATGCACAACACTTGTACTATGCATATATACAAATTATATATTTATAGTAACATTCATATATATAAACAATTACATGTGTGTATATATATAGTTTTTTATATGTTACATATACTTATATGTTTTAAAAACCAAATTTTAAACTCAATATATATACTTCTTCTCTGGCCACAAACTTGTCATTTATGTAGCTTAAGCCCTGCACTGGAAATCAAAGTCCTATTCACAGACACCATCTTCTTAACCAGTTAATCACATACTAAATCTGCCTCTCTCTTCTAAAACCCCCACCTTCCACTGACAGCAGTGATGAAAATTTTGCCTTTGCCTTTGCCTTTGCCTTTGCCTTAAGGTTTTTAGGTTTTTGCCCAGGACCTCATAATGCATAGCAGCACTCTTTGGATTCCTTCTTTTGTCCCCCATGAGTCACTGGAAGTGAGTAATGATTGTCAGGTTTGACAACTCCTGGGATACTTTCTGAAACATCCTGAGTAAATGCTCTTGTCAGGTTGCCATGAGTCATTGTTCAGATGTTCTTGTCAGGTCACCATACCTGCCTTAGCACCCCTCTGTTCACAGGGAATCACCAGACCATTTCTTGTCACTTCATCCTTGGACTTGACCAGTACTAGATCAGGGATGGGGAACCTGTGCTCTTGAGGCCACGTGTGGCCTTCTAGGTCCTTGAGTGCAGCCTTTTGACTGAGTCCAAGTCTTACAGAACAAATTCTCTTATTAAGGAGATTTGTTCTTTGAAGTTTAGATTCAGTCAAAGGGACACATTTGAGGATCTAGAGGGCCACTTGCGGCCTTGAGGCCGCAGGTACCCCACCCCTGAAACAGCCTTTCTTTTCACTTATGAGTCTTCTTAGCTAATTAATAAATCAATCTACAAACATTTATTAAGCCGCTACTATCTTCCCTGTGTTATGCTACAAAGACAAAAATGAAACATCACCTGCCTTATACTCAAAGGAGATTAATGTTCTTAACAGCACTTTGTATAGAAGCAAAGAATTAGAAACAAAAGAGAGGTCCAGTCTTTTGAGGAATGGTAAATAAAGGGTAGTGAATGAATATAATGGAATATTATTGGGCTGGTAAGAAACGAAAAGAAATTCTTCATGTTATGAATAATTCAGAGAAGTATGGGAAAACTTATATGAATGGATGCTGGAGGAAGTAAGAAGACCTACCAAAAACGATATATACACTATCTATAGCGCAAATGCAGAGAACAACAAAAACAACAAGAAACTGAATGTTACGTAATTAAATGACCAAACAGCCCCGATGAAGATATGAGAAAAATGCATCTCCTTCCCATCTTTGCAAAGGTAAAGGACTATTGAGTGAGAAATATTTTATATAGTGTCGGGCAGAATGGCTTTCTTTTTTCCTTTTTTTTTTTCAGTCATTTAAGGGATAGCTCTCTGGGTAGGGGAAGAGATGATCAAGAAATGTACAAAAATGTACAGAAGATATAAATACAAATACAATTAAAAAAGAAACAGTTCTTGTTCTCAAGGAGTTTATATTCTATTTAGGAGAAATGTACACACACAAGAAAATAAAATTATAATCAAAGTAAATAGAAGGAGGTAGGGGAAGAAATAAAAGTCCGATGGAGGAGATGGCATTTGAACTGAATTTTGAAGGAAGAAATAGAGGTGAGGAGAGAGTACAAATGTCATGTATATAATCTGACAGCTAGGCCAGTTTTGCTAGAACATATTGTGTATGAAGGGAACTAATGTGTAGTAAGCTTGGAAGAGTAGGTTGAAGAAAGAATGACAAAAGCTTTAAACACCAAACAAGTTTTTATTGTTTATTATAGAGGCAGGAGAAAGTCACTGGACATTTTTGAGCGTGAGAATGACATGATCAAACTTATGCAGGCAGCTAGCTGGCGCAGTGAATTAGAGCATTGGGCCTGGAGTCAGGAAGATCTGAATTCAAATCCAATTAGTTAGACATTTACTAGCTGTGTAATTCTGCACAAGTTGCTTAACCTCTGTCTGCCTCAGTTTCTTCAAATGTAAAATGGAGATAAGGCTAGAACCTACCTCCCAAAGTTGTTGTGAGGGTCAGATGAGATTTGTAAAGCACTTTGTAAACCTTAAAGCATTGTATAAATGCAAGCTACTATTATTAGGCATTAGAATTATCACCTTTGCAACTGGAAAAGAGAGAGGTTTTGAGGCAAGGAGAATAATTAGAAGATTATTGCAGTAGTTCAAATGAGAGGTGATAAAGGCTTATACCAGGAAGGGGATCAGGTGAGCAGACAGATGTGGGGCAGATTTTAGCGATGTTATGCAATTTAATTTGCCCAGTTGCTGAATTATACCTTTGTGAAAACAGTTTAGGACAGTTTTAGAGAATAGGTAGTTGGAGTCTGAAGTGAGATGGAGGGGAGTTGCAGAGCGACTTCTTGTGTTAGGAGTTTTCATTTTTGGTTTGTTATTTTAATCTGCTTTGTATTTCCTCAGCAGTTATCAGCAGTCAGCTCTCTTAGAGAACTTGGAAGTGACTGTGTGAGGGGTAAGGGTGAGGGTGGGGAGAGATGTTATGTGCTTATTCTGTTAGCACCAGGGTGGAGAAGTTGGAAATCCATATCTCCTTGGACACACCTGAGAAAAACTCAAGATCAAAGGGGTTGGGTGGAGCTGGCAAAAGGAGGAAAAGACTATAGAAAATACCAACTGGTGGTGATGACTGACTCTAAAAAAATGTGGATTTCAGTCCAAGCACTGAAAAATAACTTAAAAGACCCCACCTATAAAAAACCTGCTCTCTGATGGTATAATGATGAAAGTGAAGAACTCAGGCTTGCCCAGTGTGTCAGTTAAGTATCTTTTGTGGGTTGTATTGTGATTTAGGTGCTTTGTTGGAAGCAGATTATTAAGGCCACAGGTACTGAAAGTTCCGTCTTTTTTTTTTTTTTTTGGACAGACCTAGAGTTTGACTGGTATACAGAACTCCCAATAAGAAAATTCCCTCTACCAAGGAAGATCTCAGCAACTCCTTTGTAATTTGTATTGTATTCTTAGCAAGTTGCTCACAGTCATTGTTGTTGTAGGAGGGAGAGGAATAAACATTTATTGAACACCTGCTATGTGCCAGGCAACATGTTAAGTGCTTCATAAATAGTATCTCATTTGATCATATAGGTCTTCAAGACCTGAGACCTGCTTCCTATGCAGTATGCCATGCTGCCTCTTAATGTTTAGGTAGATGGAATTGTCTTCCTCTTTGGGAAGGGGGAAGAGTGTTGGATCAGGAGTCAAAGGATCTGTGTTCAAATTCCACCCTAGCTCCTTGACCTTGGCAAGTTATTTCACCCCTCTGGGTTCCATTTCCTTGTCTGTAAGGAGTTTGTTGGACTAGGTGAGGCCTAGAAATTCTTCTAATTTTAGATCCTAGGAGTTCATAGTTTAACAGTAGGGTACTAAGTATATACTTTCCCAGATGAGTGGCTACAATCCATTGAGTCATGTTTTCAGGACAAATTTGCCACTCATTTTTTCCCTGTGAGGTACAGTTGGAAGAGACCTTAGATATGCATTTTCCTTATTTTACTGATGTGGAAACTGAGACACAAATAGATTAATGACTTGCCCAGAGTCACAGAGCTATTAAATGTCTGGGCAGAATCTGAACCAAGGTCCATCCTGAGATTAAGTCCTATGCCCTATCCACCAGACTATTTATTTGTTAGCTATCTTTCCAATGGCTGTGGCTCCTTCAAGTATTTCTGTGATAGCTCTATTTGCCTGTATGTAATTTGTCTTTGCTTTTTTTTTTCAGTCTTGGCTGTTTACCTGAACAAATCATGGTGGTCCATAGAAGAGATCATGAAAACATCTGATCCTTCTAGAGAAGGTCTAATACAGGTGAGAGAGAACACATTTTTTCTCACTCTTTCCCTTGAAGGGACTTGGTGACAAAATGAATGAAATGGATTGCTTTCTACTCATCTGGTTTCTGCTGTTTCACTCTTCAGACATCTGGCTATTTGCATAGGGCTGTTTTATATTTGTGATTTGCATGTTGGGGTTTTTCAGCTTAATTTCCTTCCTGGTTACTCCTCCCACAGGTCAAAAATAAGCAGATTTCCCAAACTATCATTGTGCAAACTCTTGCTTACTGGCTTTGGGTTTTTGTCAAAGGAAAAATATATTCCACCATACTGGAGGGCATCAAAGTAGAGGCTGCTAGGGCTGGACAGAGGGTCATGTTGGTCACCAAAGGAAGGCAGAGGAGGAAATTACACAATAAAAACGGTGGGCTATCAATGTCGGGACCCTGTGGTTCTTAGGGAACTTGGTACAAGTGACACCATGATAGCACTTGTTGGGGGGAAGAGGGGGAAGGGACGGGAGTCAGATGTTGCTCCTCTTGGTTGCAAAGTAGGATTTCCCCCTTCCTCCCCTATCCAATTCATTTTGGTGTGATTTTGTTGTGCTGCTTTCTGCAGGCAGGGGCAAGGGATAGATGATTTTTTTCAAAGTCCATTCCCAGGATGACACCTGAATAAAATAGCCATTTCATTCAGGTTGGCTCCTGAGATTATTTTTATGGGCCAGTTTTGTTCTGGTACAGTAGTTAAAGGAAAAAAAAAAACCCAACACAAACGGACCCAGATCTTGTTTGAACTGGTTTTGTTAGAGACAAACAAGCAACAAAATTCTTGGACATTTATGCTCATTTTAGTACCAAATTAAATTTGCAGTTTGGGATTAACAAACTATTGGTCCATTTCTTGTCCAAAACCTTGCACTCTTTCACTTGAGATATCCCTTCCTTTACAGGATAGATGTATTTATTCTGAATAGCTGTGTGTGTAAGTTGATTCACATTCCAAGTGCCTTTGGGGAGCTTACAATTGAAAGGAATTCTGTGATGAATCATTTGGTAACATGAATAATCAAGCCCTTGAAAGTCTGTTTTCTAAACTTGATGCTTTTGAATATTGATTTTTTTGAAAGTAGGATACACCTATACTTTGATTCTATAATTACATATATAACCTAGTACATAATTTCCTTTTCAATAACTACATTAAATTAGTCTTATTACCTCATAGTAGGTCTCTATCAACATCTTAGATTTTCAGCCTTGAATTTTTTTTGATTCTTATATAGCATTTTGCACATTAAGAAATTACCCCTTAAATTCAATTATTTGATAAGGTTCCTAATACACAAAAAAACAGGAAACTGCTGTAAACCTAGAGAATTATTGGGAGTCAAGGCCCAAGCAGCTCCAGTTCTATAAAATGGATTGGTCAGCTATTTATACCAAAGTTCCTACAGCAAAGGAATATACAAAGCAAGTAGACTTGGGCCCATACATAAATTGATGCTTTGTCCTAGATATTACTGAGCCTAAATATTAGATCAAAATTGTTCTCCATCATGGCATAAAGGCCTCTGGAGCCAGCATCTTACTGTCTTTAAGAAAAAAAAAGGAGGAAAGTTTTGGTTTCTTTCAAAGGACATTGAATATGCTGTTTACAGTATCTTAGAATAGTTTGCTCTCACCTTCAGTTAGCTAGCCTCCAGTTTAGTGGCATGTGTGATTTTCTTTCTTTTTTTTTTAAGTTATATATGATACAATACATTTCTACAACCCATAAAGGCTAAGGAAGCTATTATCTGGTATTATCCCTCACTCCTCAAAGACATACCATTAAGAAAAGGCCAAGATAATAAATACCTCTTTAGAAACCATAATTTACCTTTGGTCCTTTGGCATGAAAGGAATTGTATAATGATGGAAAATAGACATGACCCCAGTGCGTACTCTTATTCCAAATGGAGAATTTTTCATGTCTGATTTTTGTTTCTAGTCTCACTTGGTCTTTCCTATTTTTTTCTTTGAAGGTCCAGTCTTTTGGAGAAAGGATTGTACTTTTTATTCTTAACTACGTTATTTTTGGAAGATTGGAGAGAAATTTGGATGATGGCATGTTTTTTTTACCTCATTCAGCTACGGAACATGCAAAAATTCTGTGGAGGAATGGAGCTGCCATTGGTTTTTATACCATCAAGATGAAAGGTAAAATAATTAGTCACATGCTTAAGGGAGCACTGCTGGCTGTGATTGGTCCTGGGTAAAAGGCAGATTATTCTGGGTGTTTACCTGGATGATGGTCATATGGAAATGTTACTAAGTTTCCCTTTGTTCAAAAATTGATTTGGAGGAACCTTGAATATTCAACTGAATTATTAAAAAACCTATATTCCCATCAGGATGATTATCATGTAATCATCAAGGGTATATAATCTTGACTCCATTTCTCTTTAGTTCCCTTATCACCTGTGGGTAGGATGAAATGCTTCATCCCTTTGATTCTGTGCATCTGACACTTATCTGTTAACATTTAAGATTGCAGTGAGCATATGAACATTATCTTTCATTATATTTCTTTTCTTTAACATTACCAATTAGCTGTCAGGAGAAAGGCTGTTACTAATACCCGACATATGATGCAAAAAAAGCTAGGGCATGCCAAAATTCATAGACATTACCTCAGAAGAGAGTTAGGCTGTGGCAAGAAAGTTAGGATGTGAGGTTCTGGCTTATTTTTAGGGACTGTGACCAGCAAGAGTGTGGAACATGAGTCTTTTTCCAAATAAATTTGATAGATTAATCTTCATTTGAAAATGCTTGATCTTTCAGTGTAATTGTTTAGATGCTTTGTCCACAAATCTTAGACCCAGCCTTTCCCAAAGTGCACCCTTTCAGATTCTGTAAAGGTTTTAAGTTTCAATAAAAATAAATTTCCTCTGTGTACAATTATGGGTATAGTGTTACCTGAATTAAATCTTTCTCTAGGGTAATCTAAAGTCTGATTTTAGTTTTAAACCATGTTCACACTGTGTGCACATTCTAGTTGCCCAGAATTGTATAAATCTGACTTTCTCACCATTCCCCCCCCCACCCCCCATGCTATCTGTGTTTTTCCACCCAGGAAGTCATTTTAGTTAATTGTTTGCCAGGATCAACTGGAGAAGCTGGAAATTCTTATCTTTGGTTATCTTTGTTTGATCACTCGTGTGTGTGTGTGTGTGTGTGTGTGTGTGTGTGTGTGTGTGTGTCTTGGTTACATTGATTTTACATATCCTTATCACTGGAAGAAGAGAACAAAGGGTTACAGTGTGGAAGAGAACACTAATGTGTTTCTTCTTTCCTGGGACCCTTATCGGCTGTCATCTCCCATCAGCTATGTTGTCATAATTCAACAGCAGGATCAGTTGTGCCATGGGGCTCGCTCTGTTATTTTTAGTAACAGATTATCATAGACAAGCCACTACAGAAGCTGCTGTCTGTAAGAAGAGCCCTGTCCCAATGATGTGGGATTGTAAATGTTTTCATTTTGTCCCACATATGCAAACTCTGTTCATGATGGCATTTATTGGTGTTTCCATGTTCTCCTGAAGATGATTTTCTCTGACAAAATGTAAGTTCCTAGCGAGTAGGGATTGTTTCACTCTTTGTATTTGTGTCTTCAGTGTCTAGCACAATGCCTGGCACATAGTAAGTACTTAATAAAGGCTTGTGATTGCTTGATGACTTTAGCGGTCTCCCCTCAGGATTTGCTGAAGGGGAAAGGGAATAAACATTTATATAGCACTTCCTATGTGCCAGGCACACTGTGCTAAGTGCTTTTTACTGATACGATCTTCTTTGATCCTCACATCAACTCTGCTAGGTAGGTGCTATTATTATTACAGTTGAAGAAACTGAGGCAAACAGAGGTTAAGTGACTTGTCAAGGGTTACATTGCTAATAAGTATTGGGGGCCAGATTTGAACTCAGGTCTTCCTGATTCCACATCCAGCACTCCATTCACTGTACCATCAGCTACCTCTGCCCCTGAAAGGGGCTGTTTTTAGTGTGTAGGATACATATTCTGTGCATTACTGGCAGTGTTTCCAAGTTGAGTAAAATCATAGGATAGAATCACAGAATACTAAATACTTCTTGAAAAGACCTCAAAGATCATCTTGTCTGGCCCCATTATTTCCCAAATCAGGAAACTAGGGAGATGACTAGATAAAACTACATTTCTGCTGCTTCTATGTGGTGAATTCTGTGGATTTTTAGAAACTTTCTCTGGATATTTGACATCTTTCTGGCTGAATAGATTCATTTTATAAAGTGAAAATAATCTATTAGTAACATTCTCAGAACAAATTAAATGGGTTAATAGGAATTAACTTCCTTCAGAATTAGAGAAAGAAAACAAATACTCCCTTCATGCATCGTCTACCCAATTTTTTTCTTTTATTTTGTCTATGTATCCTATTTCTCATTTGAAATATTTTTCAAGAATCAAAACAAAGTTGTTTTTGTTGAGCTACACTATGATGAAAACGTTTTTTCACATTATATTGTTGCAGTAATTTTTTTTCAGAAGCCTTCGGGGAAAATGCTTTACTCTTTGTTTTGTTTAGCTATAAAGATTGGCTCTATTCTTAAGATCACATGGTTCAAGGAATAATTTCTTTAAAGAACTCCGAAGATTTAATAGTATTTAAAAAAAAGCATTTATGCTTTTTAGCATTAGTGCTTTTAGCATTGTATGTAGTGTGGTAATGTGATATATACATCTGTGTGTACATATATAAATGTGTAGTATACACATGTACATATATATGCAGGTATATTATATATATCCATATATGGATTGCTCTCTCTCTCTCTGCCCCCCTTCCTCTCTCTCTCTCTCTCTCTCTCTATGCATGTGTGTCTCTCTCTATCTCTCTCACCCCTTCTCCCTCTCTCTCTCCTTCTCTTTCTCCTTCTTTCTCTCCCCCTCTCTTCCTTCCAGCCCTCCCTCCCTCCCTGTGACTTTTTTTTGGTATTTGAAACTCCAAATGAGGTAATTCATCCACCAATACGGTTTGGTACCTTCTCTGTAATATATAATGTACTTCAAAATGAAGTGTATATAGTAGTTCTTCATAACAAGAGATCCAAGTGAACCATCCTTTCTGAATATGAAAAATGATGGAGAAAAAAATGTGACTTTTCAATCTGATAGAGATCTTTTATTTGCTACTCTGATACTGGTATAAGAAAAATAATGGGAAATACATTCCCTGTGTTTCTTTCTCTTCCTATAAGGTTGAAAGAGAATATATATTTAGAATGAAAAGAGGTAGAAATTAGTAGCGTTAAGATGAATTAAATCAGATATAATTTTCACACACATGCCCCACCCCCCTCAATTCAGAGAAACATTTAGTTTGACTTCAGGAGGAGTTTATAGTTCAAAAATCTGGTATAGTTACTGGTCTTTTCAAAGCCATGGTCCCAGGTCTTGATTTTTGTTATGGTATAAGGTCAACTTGAGAGTTGCCACTTGGTAAAAAGGAGGTGTAGTACCTGACTTCCTACTGAAATATTCAGTGATATAGTTAGACCTCAATGGACTGGGCTTCATTGACTCAGAATATTTATCCTAGGTCAGGTAGAAGTTTACCTTTTCACTGGGCTTGAGTGTAAATTGATAAGATTAATAAAGAGCACAAATTGCATTTCAAGGGATATGTTTAACCTACTTAAACGAACAAGCTCTTTGGCTTTATTTATTTATTTATTTTTAATTTTCAACATTTGCTTTTATAAGATTTTGAATTCTAAATTCTCCCCCTTCCTCCACCCCTTTCCTCCCCAAGATGGTATGTAATCTGATATAGGCTATACATGTATGATTATATTAAACATATTTCCACATTAGTCATGTTGTTAAAGAAGAATCAGAACAAAAGGTAAAAACCATGAAAAAAAAAACAACAAAAGAAAGAGAAAATCGTATGCTTCAATCTGCATTCAGACTCCATAATTCTTTCTCTGGATGTGGATACCATTTTCCACCATGAGTCTTTTGGAATTGTCTTAGATCATTGCATTGCTCTGAAGAGCTAAGTTTCATGAAGTCGATGATCATACAATGTTGCTGTTGCTGTATACAATGTTCTCCTGGTTCTGCTGACTTCACTTAGCATCAGTTCACGCAAGTCTTTCCAGGTTTTTCTGAAATCTGCTTGCTCATCATTTCTTATAGCATAATAGTATTCCATTACATTCATATACCACAACTTGTTCAGCCATCCTCCAATTGATAGGCATCCCCTCAAGTTCCAATTCTTTGCCACCAAAAAAGAGCTGCTATAAATATTTTTGGACATCTGGGTCCTTTTCCTTTTTTTATGATCTCTTTGGGATACAGACCTGGTAGTGGTATTGCTGGATCAAAGGGTATGCCCAGTTTTATAGCCCTTTGGGCATAGTTCCAAATTGTTCTCCAGAATGGTTGTATCAATTCACAACTCCACCAACAATGCATTAGTGTTCCAGTTTTCCAACATCTTCTCCAACATTTATCATTTTCCTGTTTTGTCATGTTAGCCAATCTGATAAGTGTGATGTGGTACCTCAAAGTTGTTTTAATTTGCATTTCTCTTATCAATAGTGATTGAGAGCATTTTTTCATATGACTGTAGATAGCTTTAATTTCTTCATCCGAAAATTGCCTGTTCACATCCTTTGACCATTTATCAACTGGGGAATGACTTTATTCTTGTAGATTTGACTCAGTTCTCTATATATTTTAGAAATGAGGCCTTTATCCTACTGGCTATAAAAATTAGAACAATCTTTGTAAAGATACTTCTTTGTGAAATATTTTTTAAGAAGTAGATACCATTCATAATAATAAGGTATATCAATTCATGAATATTAGCTGGCATAGTTGATAAGAACACTGGACTTGGAGTCAGTGAGACCTGGGTTCTAATCTTGCCTCCAATATTAATATTTTCAGATTATGGACAAGCAATTTAATTTCTCTGAGCTTAAGACAGCTTTATCTCTGTAGTCTATATCTATGGAGAGACAGACAGATAAACAAATGGATGTAGATGGTTGGATGGCGAGGGAGAGGGAGGAGCAGTGTGGTCACAGAGCCAGCCTCTGAGTCATGAAGACCTGGGTTACTTTGGGCAAGTCCGTAACTCTCGGTGCCCCAAAGTAACTAAGACTGTATGTCATAGAAAAGATATCAGCCTTGTTTGGTAGAGGCGGTTACCTCATCCAGGAATACCCTGTATCAAAGAACAGGTCTAATCTCTATTTGTCCATATACACACGTGTGTATGCATAATATAAAAAAAATCACAGGTCTAATCCATATGTGTATACATATATACACATATGTATGTGTAATGTATATGCATAATGAGTATATGTATGTATGCATACACATGTGTATTTATTTTTTTCAAGTGTCTTGAATTACAAAGCATTTGACTGTTGAGACATTTGTGCATTGACTTTTCTCACAGACATGTAAACAGGACTTCTCACTTTCCTACCCCAACTGACCTCCCCCATCCCCTCCTGCCCAAATGGGTGAAGTTGATTTTTAGGGCTCTTCAATTCACATTATAGCGTTTGTTCTTCCTTTTGTCTTCTTTGCTGGCCCCCCCCCCCCCCCCCCGCATCCAGTGCTGTCTACCAGGCTCCAAGGGAGTACCTTGCAACCTTTTCTTAACTATTTTCCTAACAAAAGAGGAACTTGTCTAGTGTTTCTTTCCTTTAGGGTTTTGATTTGTTAGCATGAATTAGATAAATTACAGTTGGCTTTGGCTGAATTTGCAATTCCTCACAAATAGCATCTGCATTTTAATATCTCAACTGTTCATAATTCAAAGGAGCAAGTAAGGTGGGAATTTTAGGTGCCTTGGCAGGAAAAGGAATTTTTGGGAAGGGTCAGAAGATGTTCTACCTCCCGATGCGTGTATGTGATCCTGAACTTAGCTCTTCCTGGACTTAGCTCTTTCTTGCGGCTGACACATCTGTGCCACACAAGGGATTTCTATGGTTATCTTTGGAATGTCTGAGGTCCTTGGAGACTGCAAGGTGGTACAGTGGATAGAGTGCTGGACTGGGAGTCAGGAAGATCTGAGGTCAAATCCAGCCTGAGACACTAGCTGCGTGACCCTTAACAAGTCATTTAATCTTTCTCCTATAAAATGAGGATATTACTAGACCCTATCTCAGGGTTGTCATGAATATCAAATGAGATAACACGTGTAAAGTACTTCGCAAACCTTAAAGTATCATTATGCTAGCCAGTCATTGTTGTTGTTGTTTTTATCACCAAATCTATAGAGTGCCTACATCCTTTATTTCTCATGATCATTCATGGCTATTTTACTGTGCTTTAAGCTCTGTCCCTTAGAGAGGTGACACACATCATGTCGTATCTATCATTAATTAGCAAGAAGTGGATTATTCTTGTGCTGACTTTACTGTTTTCAGCCCAGTGGTTCATGTATTTAACTCAACTCTTTTCTCCTTCTTAGGGAGTGTCAGTGTAATAAAAGGACATCCAGTGAGCCTGCTGAAGCAATAGTTTGTGCTCTCTTTACTCTTTTTTGTTCATCAGTCTGATTATACATTTTTGATGTACTAACACAAACACAAGGTTATAATTGCTGTTTGACGGATCTCTGCTCCCATCTTTTGGAGACGATGTAATAGGGGATCTGAATGAATGAGTGAATGGATAGATAAATGAATTAAATGAATCACTAAGGCCATGAGTTACCATGAGGTTTAGAGTGGAAATGTCATTATATCTGCTACTTTGCTGATCATTGATGACCATCAGTCATGTCACAGTTCAGAAACTGACATCCACCGTTGCTGAGTGTTATCTCCTCCTAACCTTGTTCTTTTCCAGTCCCATTTCTTCAGGATTCCTTTCTGATCACCTTCCCTGACTCAACATATACATTCTTCCATTTTAAAAAATCTGTAGTCTATGATTATCCCATTGAGAGGGAGTAGGGCATATTAAAAAAGACATTATATTAAGGATCAAGAGGCTCTTTATCTTGTTCTTCCACTAGCTTTGTGACTATAGTTAAGTCACCTAATTTCTCTTGTCTTGTTACCTCATCTGTCAAATGAAAGACTTAGATGAAAAGATCCTTAGGTTCTTTTCAGTCAATCAAAAATCAATTAATTGGGGCAGCTAGGTGGTGCAGTGAACAGAGTTCTGGCCTTGGAGTCAAGAGGATCTGAGTTCAAATCCAGCCTCAGACACTTAAAACTTAACTGGCTGTGTGACCCTGGGCAAGTCACTTAACCCCGATTGCCTCACCAAAAAAGCAAAAAAGAAAAACAATCTATTAATCAATAAATATTTAAGTGCCTACTGCTGCCAGGCACGATGCTGAGCTCTTTAACATTCCTTGAACCTATGCTGTGACTCATTTGGAAATCTGCTTGCTATCTCTCCTCCCAATTTTCTCCCCAGAACATATAGCTTTGTAGTTTAAAATCAGATTCTTCATGCTATCCTATAGTATATACTTATGTTCTACTAGAGATTGGTCACCAGTCTTAATTATTCACTATTTAACTACTCTATATCTCAGTTTATCCTTCTGTAAAAGAGACAGATGAGTTAGATAGTGGATAGAGTACTGACCCTGGAGTCAGAAAGACCTGTGTTCATATCTGACCCCAGATACTTACTAACTGTGTGACCTTGAGCAAGTCACTTGACCTCTGTATGCCTTAATCTACTGGGGAAGGAAATGGCAAACCAGTATTCTTCCAAGAAAACCCCATGCACAGTATGGTTTGCAGGGTCACAAAGAGTCAGACACAACTGAACAACAAAAAAAGAGGAAGTGTGGCATAGTGAATAATTTCATTTTTGTTTTTATATTGCCACTAATATATAGAAGGTGCTAAACAATGCTTGATTGAGTGCTGGGCTTGGAGTCAATAAAACCTTAGTTCAAATCCTGCCTGTGTTACTTAGTAGTTGTATGACCTGGGCAAGCCCCAAGCATGATTCAGGCAACTTCCTGGGACCTATCTTTGAAGTCATTAATTATCATCTAACTCATAGAGGCGTTTGAGCATTGGTGGAAGGGGTTCCTACATTGGAAATTCCCTACAGGAATAAAATCATTGACTCCTTTATGTATTCTTTTGTGTAAACCCATACCGTAGTGACAGATGTGTATTTCAGTAATTCAGTAGCAACTTACGGTTCTGCAAAGAAATTGCTGGAGAACTTAGTTCACATGTTGATTGGAAAAGATCTCTTGTTTTCATCTTGAGCAGTTTAGTTTGTGAATCTAATGCAAATTGCTGGTGGATTTCCAGTGAACTGAGTATTTACTCGGAGCCTTGAATGGTTGTGTAGGGACATTGCTAGGTCAGTATTCCGTGTGACCCAGCCCAGCCGAGCCAAACCCTGGTGCCCAGTTGGCACTAGTGAGAGAAAAGCACTTTTTGTTCTCTCCTTCTAGGTAGTCTGTGTGGCAGAAACACCAGTGAGTGCTATATGCTGCCTGTGTTGGACACTGCATTTGTCAGGCGAAAACACCGAAGAGAAGGTCTTGGGATGAAAATGCTGCATGACTTTTGTCAGACTTTTGCGACTGAAGATGCCTTAGGGATCAGCTGCCCCATTTCCACTGCTATGTACCAAGGTAAAGCACAGGATGCAGACACGTTTGGGTAAGGGGTCGTGAATAATTGATGTACACTTCATCTGTCAGGGCAATCCCAGTGGCTCCAGCTACTCAGTGGTTCAGTAAACAGATTCAGAAGCCCATCAGTGATGGTCCCTGTATTCCATCATCAGGTGTTTTTACCAGCTCTTCCATGGTATCAAGTCCACCTACTCTGGGTAAGTGGACACTTAGTTTTTCTTTCATCCTTGATTATCTCTCCTGTGCCTTCCAAATATTATTTGATCAAAAGAGGCAACTCCTTCTTAAACTGAAAAATTATGAAGAATAATTCTCCCTTCCACCTAGAATTCAACAAAATTAAAATGTTACCAAAAAAAAAAAAAAAAGGGAAACCATTGTTGTCCCTGGTACAGCATGTTGGCACTGCTACTTTTTAGGGAATGTCAGAACTTCTTTGATCTCTCATTTGTGCTTACAGTTCATTAACTTGCCCTTTCAACTAGAAACCACCAGAGAATAGCTTCTTCAGCTTAAGGAATTAAGGTGATAAGGAACAACAGAAAAGGGAGAGTACTTAGTATGCTGAGCATTTGAGCATATGGCAACCCCAGTACTCTGTGTGGACCTTTCCCTCTTAGCTTGGTAGCTCTTAACCTTGACAAGGGCAAGTCTCAATGGACAGCTGTGTTTGGGAAAGGGGCTGGAAGGCCCCTATTGTTGGTTTTTTTTCATCTCACCAGTCTGAAAAATTGGGACATGACTTGAAATTGACCCCCCTGTTGTTTCCAGGGTTCCCTTTTAAAATTGTAAATGCAGAAAAAAAAAAAAACAAACTCAGTAAAATTGTAGTAGGGCACTGAATTTGGAGTCGGTAAGACCTGGGTTCATATCTTGCCTTAGATACTTACTAGCATTGTGATCCCTGGCAAATAGATTAACCTGTGTAGGTCTCAGTTTCCTCATATGTAAAATGAGGGGGTTGAATTCCATGATCTCTTCCAGCTCTAAATCTATGATTCTAGGGTCCTATACCTTCAAGACAATGGGACAATGGCAAGGAGGAGGGAAAAACAATGAGACAATAAAGACCTGTCATTAGTTTGAAGTCCTAAGGGAAAGATTCTGGAAGTAGAACAAGCTTTCATATTTTTCTCCCAAGTGCCTTTACTTATTTCTTTGTATTTTCTAACTCTCAGGCTATTATTAAACTCCATGGATTCCTTGAATTGCTTCAAATATAGCTTCAGGCTCTCTCCAGTGCAGAGCTCACTTTATGGCATCAGTTTGTGCCAGAAACCAGGAGGCCATTGCTCACTTTTTTCCCAGGAGGGCTCTCTCTCCTCATTCTCATTCCATTCTGACATCATTATTTGAGTAGGCCTGGCCACTCACTCCTCTCACACTTCCTGAAGTTCATTCTTTCAATAGAGCAAAACAACTACTAAGAACATACTTCATCTTCCTCTGTGGGAATGAAAGGCTGAATAACGGGAAGAGAGCTTGAGGGCTTGGCTAGAGTTCCGTGTTAGAAAGCTCTGTGGGCACTGGAGGGCCCCACCCATTTTTGAGGTTGCTGCTCTACCTTGGTTTGATAGGGTAAAGAGCGTGAATGACAATTTGTTCTGAGTTGTTTGGTGCTAAATTTTTTTTTCTTCCTGATTGGAGACTTGGCTTGTTGTAGCCATTCTGAGGAATGTCTCAGGGGATTTGAAATGTTTTTCTCAAGCATTTAATATGCTGATGTGTGGTGAACAGGAGGAGTGTGGAAGAATAGAGTACAGTGTAGGAGAAGGACTGTGAGAAGTCACAATATTAGTAATTTAATCAACCTATCAATCAGTGCAGTTTGAGCACCACTTTAGCACTGACCTGGGGCCTTTAAGGAAAATGACCAGCCTCTTTTCCCAAGAAACCTAGTCTAGTTAGAGGTTTATAACGATCACATGTGAAAGAGACTTGAATGTGCATCAGGCAACATGCAAATGTTAGGATTGTTCAGTGGAGAACTCTAGAAAAAGTTAGAAAGCAGACTAGTGAGCCAATGTGGGTTTTTGGGCAAGGTAACAACATGATGAAAACAGGATTTGATGGAGATAATTGTGGCAGATGCATGTAGTATGGTTTGGAGGAGAAAAGAGACTCTAGGCTGGTGGTCAGCTAGAAGGCTGCTGCAGTAGTCCATGGACCTAAATTGAGATGATAGGGATGGAGATTGGGCCTGTGACCTCGCTGATAGAGGGAACTCTCAGGGAAGGAAACTTTCTCTGCTAGTACAGGTAGCCACCACCTTCCCTGCAAGTTGCCTGGAGCGCTGCTAGGAGGTTAAGTAACTTTTCCAGGGCCATATAACCAGTATACATCAAAGACTTAACTAACCCCTAACGGCATGCATCTGAAATTAAGGTAACCTGTGGAATGAGGTAACCTGTGGAAACACTGTTGGAATAAAAATGACCCAGTTTTGTTGAAGTGTGGGGCCCTTAGTTTATACTTAATTCACTAATTTTTTTTTCCTCCTTGAATTTCCTTCAGTTTGTCACAAGTTCTTACTGGCCTATCCAGAGGAGCAGGATCGACTGTGGCAAGTAGAGGCTCCAGGAGACTGGTGCCAGAGGGTGAACATTTGGCTAAAGATTCAACTTGAATCAAGCCTTTCCTACAGTAAGTATAAATGAGAAGTATACATTTTGGTTTTATAGCTTTTATACTTATGAAAGTGAAGATAAAAGTTTAATTAATAGCGAGTACTGAGATTCAGATCCTCCCTTTGGCATTTACTCTCTGTGTGACCACGGACAAGTCACTAAACCTTTCCAGGCCTCAGTTTACTCGTATGTAAAATGAGGGCTTGTACCAGATGACCTCTGAGGGCTGTTCCAGCTTCTGACATCCACATGCCTCCTTTTATTATGTTCAGAGTATAAAAAAATTAGGAGTGTATGGATCACTTGCTCCAGTTGATAAGCGACTATTGAGATGGAGTGTAGCCACTTGGTGGATTTCTTTTCTTCTGTCCTGCCAAATTGAGAAAGGGATTTGGCCTAGGCAGGCTACCTTAGGAAGACTCTCCTATTTAAAAATACATCTCTCCCCCCCTCCCCTTTCCAAATTCGTTTGAATCAACTAGCTCTCCTTTTAAAATACAAATACTCCTTTGAAGTGTTAAACCCATACTTTAGTTTAAATTTCTTTTAGAAGGGCAGATCTAATTGCCCAGAGGGGAAGGAGGGGCCTTGGCTTTGGCCAGTCTCTTTACCTTTATCCCTGAACTTCCTTTGATTGGAGGAGGGTCTCACAGTTTCTAAAGGTCCAGAGGAGTGGTCCTCTTCCCATTTTCCCACTGATGTCCTAAATGATGTCCTCAGATCAGTTGGCAGTAGTGTCTTCGTTAGGATCCGAGGACAAAGATGGACACAGATTTACCATGCTTAAGGGGATTATACCATGAATGAGAGGAAAAACAGGATTTACAGCAACTGGTGGCTATGAGTTTCCCCCTTGCAGCATGTGCTCTATAAGTCTGAACCGTGTTCTCACTGTACTGCTTTCGTAAATACCCCTTTCTAAAAACTGCTTAAGACTGATTGACTAAATTGATTTTTTTTTTTTGAGGCAGCTAGGGTTAAGTGACTTGCCCATGGTCACACAGCTAGTAAGTGTCTGAGGCTGGATTTAGAACTCAGGTCCTCCTGACTCCAGATCCAGTGTTCTATCTACTATGCCACCTAGCTACCCCTATAAATTAATTTTCAACTGATATTCTTGAGGGTGAAGCACACCAGTGGGGGCTTGAGCTGTGGTATTGCAGAATCAGCCCTGACTTCTCAGGATTACCTTAGAACCTTGAAGAGGAAGGATTTGGCCAGTCTAGCTCTGGAAATTCTACTTAAAAGAGGGAGATAGAATAAGCATGCCACAGAGCATATATGGGCTCTGTGAGGGAGCTTGGGCAGGTTAAAATTGAGCCCTTCACAATTGCAGGGAACCCCGCCCCCCAAAATATTCTCCATGTAGGAGTTTCATTATTGGATATTCTAGATTCAGTGGAAAAAATTATAAATTTTGTTTTCTCTTTTTTTGTTTCAAACAGTAATCTTACAAAGGTTTTTCCACTATTTCCTGAAAAGTCTAGTTCTTTTTGAGGTGATTTGTGCAGACAGTACATTTGTTGATTCATTGAAATTTAAGGACTCATTTGTGGGGTTACTAAATCTGGCACAAGTATTGATTTTGAGGCTAATGTGAAAAATATGGAGTTTGCATCCTTTAAATATTGGTGCCTGGCACCTGGAGCATACCATGGTAGCTCATAAATGTTCATGTCTTTTTTCTTTCTTTTTTGCTTTTAAGGAGACCTAGAATGCTTGCCTTCTTTGTAAAATTAGTCCAGCCAGTTTGTGTGAGGTCTTTGCTGGCCTAGAAACTTCGGAATCATTGCCCCTAAGTGATTAATCCCTTTTTCTCCATCTCATCCTTGTTTAGAGCTTATTTGAACTTGTTTTCTATTGTGTTTAACTAAGTATACTTGTCCTGCTACTGGGTAAGTTTGGAATTCCAGTAGGAATAGCCTCTGAAGTAGTAAGGATACATTGCAGTAGAAGATTTTGGATAAGATTTTCAAAGAGGATGTAGTACAGGGACTCCCAGAAGGAAGGAAGAAAAAGAGAAAAGGGAGGAAATGAGGAATTATGGGCCTTCTACATGCCAGGCACTATGCTAAGTAGGTTTTTTTGGGGGGGAGAGGGGAGGCAATTGGGGTTAAGTGACTTGCCCAGGGTCACACATCTAATAAGTGTCAAGTGTCTGGTCTCAGACCAGTTTTGCACTCAGGTCCTCATGACTCCAGGGCCAGTGCTCTATCTATTGCACCATTTAGCTGCCCCTAAGTATTTTATAAATATTATCTCATGATCCTCATAACAACTTTGGGAGATAGGTGCTATCATTATCCTCAATTTACAGTTGAGGATACTGAGGCAGTGACTTGCCCTGGGACACACAGCTACTAAGTATTTGATGCTAGATATGAACTCAGGTTTTTCTGCCTCCAGGTCCAGTGCTCAATCCACTACTCTACCTAGCTGCCTCAGAAGAATATTACTGAGGCATTTGTGGAAAGGAACACCTTGAAAATTTTGCCCAGAACCCAGTTGGATGGCCTTATGCACTGAGGGAATCGTGCAATTTTTCACTTAGGACAGTTTGTTTTCTCACCAGACAGTTGGGGGAAGAAAGTGACTTCCAGTTGACCCCTGGTCCTTTTTTAAATCTTTTCAAGGGTAGCTTCACCCTATTTGGAAAGCTCTGTTGGGGGAGAGAAAATAAAAGTGGTGCCCCATTATTGGGAAAAGGCAAAGTACCCCAATCTCCCTTGGACCCAGGTCCAGTTGGTTGTAGCACTTGGTACCAGACAGAGCTCAGAGTTGAGGTGCCCTTCATGGGAGAGGGAGTGGGCAAGGATCCCAACTCCTTGGAACCAGTAGAGGGATGTTGTATATTCTTACCTGAAGAGTAAGGGGATAGGCTTCTAATTCCTGGGAGGACTAGCCTTTCTGTTGAATAAGGACCTCATGTCTACTGTTGTTTCCCTTCTACAAAAGGCTTTCAAAGACTTTTTGCCAGTCTAAGGATTTTTTATTGAGAGGTATCTAGTTAAAATGGGGTGAAGTGGTTTGACCCCATCCTCATATTTTAGTGAGGTTTCTTTCATCCTTAAAGGAATCAAGAATGAGAATTTAGAGATAAAAGGAGGGTGGTTTTTGTTTTTTTTTTTTTTGGACCCAGTGCTTGGTTCTCCTAGACCTTGGTGGAATTGTGAACTAATTTGTTTGAGGACAGGGAGCAGGGACTGTTTTTCACTAGTTGTGGCTAGACCCCAAACCAGGAAGACCAGGGTTCAGGTCCCACCTTGGACACATATTTGGCTGTGCAACCCTAGGTAAATCACTTAACCTTTGAGTGCCCTAGGTAACTAGGTGGCTAGGTAACTCGATTGACGGTTACAAAGAGGACATAGACTTCCATTGATAAAAGGAATTTCTTTATCTGGGGAACTTTATCCCTGTAGCAATGAAATCATAGTTCCTGCCCCTATCCTTAACCCTAGTGCTTATCACTCTGATTTCCACATGGTAGGTAGGAGCTTAATAAATGTGTGTTGATTTCTTGATAGAAAGCCAAATTACAGCACATAGAATAAATAAAAGCACTGGGCACAGGAGAGTGGTGCAGAAATGGTACCACACACAAATATCACCTACTTTGAAATTTTGTCTGAAGTGTTTCTTGCCTGAGCTACAATTTCCTCACTGGTGATATGGGGGAACTAGATAAGATGATCTCTAAGGTCCCTTCTAGCTCTAAAATTCCAAGATTCTCTGTTTTGTCTCTAGTATTCTAGATTACTGACTCTTACCAATGACAAGGAAGGTACTTGAGACAGGAATTCAAGTCTAAAGGCATTGTTTTATTATTAATAAAACAAGTTAGAACTTTCTGAAAGTTGAGGTAGAAACTTTGTTCAGCACCTATGACTTAATGACTGCAGTTCTCAAACTGAGCTTGCTTGGGTAGTTAAATTTTCTTAAAAAAAAAAAAACAAGTATTTTACTGCTTTACTCTGATGCATTACCTGGCTCAATCCAGTGCATTATTGGTTGCTATCCCAACATCTAGATAGCTGGGACAGATAAATTTAGGTGCCATTAGTTTATAGATTCTAAATGGCAGTTTTAGAGAATCAGTTTTATCAGATTTTTTTGGTTTGTTTTTTCATTTTGAGGAGTACAACATTAAAGCTTTAGTATTTTCCTTCACTTTCACTTGACTAAGATACTATTACCCTTGTCTGACATTTTGGAATTGGTGGAGAGATCATTATGGTTCTTGCTAAGCAAACAGAGATGTTGTTTTCCTTCCCATGTGTATAAATTGTTTGGCCTCTAGAGAGTGACAGTAGGCACATTTTAGTTTATTGAAAAAAATGGAAATATCTTGTGCTTTATAGCACCTTTCATCTAGGAGGCTTTTGTGTGCCTTTACAAACATCAATGGGGCATCCTAACACCTTGTGTGGTAGTTACTAGTATTACTTTAACTGTAATAGTAATGAGGTAGTTAAGTGGCTTGTCCAGAAGAAGTGGGAATGAAAAAAAGAGATAAAGGGGGAGGGAAAGGGGGAAAGGAACAGGGGAAAAAAAGGAAGGGAGAGGGAGGGAGAAGTGAGAAATAGAGACAGAGAGAAAGACAGAAAGATAGGGAGACAAAAACAGAGACGGAAAGACAGAGAGAGAAGAGAGAGCTTGGAATCCCTTTCCAAGGGCAGCCCAAACAGCTATGATCACTGCAGAGTTATTGATGATGAAGTTCAGAAATGAGCCTTCCACCCCTATAGCTGCCCTTCTGCATTAACAATTCTTACTCCTTTGCGAGGATAGAGTTGAAAGGAGGGAGAAGGATTAGGAAGCAGGTTTTGGAAATTTAATAGGATGTGGGGAGGAAGAAATTTTTGCATAATTAGGAAGATGGTTGTCAATTCTAATACTTCCACTTGGTATCATTTCAAGGGCTGCCGTCTCAGTGGGGGGCAGTGTGGATCAGTAGGAAGAAGGTAACCGGAAATTAGATGCCAGATCTGATGTTTTGACTTTTGGTGAGAATCCTTATCTCTCCTCCTTCAGTCTCAGTAAAAATATTTGAAAGAATATTGGTAAGGAACAGTTTGAGGACCTTAGAGGAAGAAAAGGGATCTTTGGAGCACTGGGGCTGGGAAAGGATAAATTAATTATGGTCAATAAAGCTCCTAAGTTGTCTTGTATTTTAAGCTTGAAATTTAGATTCCTGACTTTTCACTAACTTTGTAAATTATGGCACTGTTTCCAGCTTGACTGATACCTTCTGTTTATCCCAAAGCATGGCAGCAAGAATTTTAAGTCTACTCAACCCACCCTCTCCATCTTGTAATTATTATGCTGGTTAGTTAGTGCTGAAATTTCAGGTTGTTTTCCAAGTTGGTGATGTGTGGGCTGTCAGGGCAATCACACATTAGCTCCAATAAGTTACTCAACCCTGAATCTACTTCTCCTCCTCAGAAACAGTTGAATTTTGATCTCTTAGAAATTCTTGTAGTTCACTGAATGATACTCAGTTCCTGGAACTTTTTCCTACTTGTAAATAGTAAATCCCATAGGCACATTTGTTTAGTTTAGCTTTTAATTAGCTAGCTATTCTTAGAGTTGCTTTCTTGGATTGTTTTAGATTTTACAAGCCATACGGCTATCCTTTCATTCCAGGCTGTTATTTCTGGAAGTTTTCTGCACACTTAAGTGTTGTAAAAATAAAATTGTGTATAAGACTTCCAGTGAAACAGACCACTTTCTTAGATACTGAGTGCACATGCTAATATATCATAGACATTTTACGGTTTTTCCAATAGGGAAAAAAAATCCTTCTTATGCTTTCGGATGTTTAATATATATATATATTTTATAGCTCTTTTAGCAGCTTTGTTTAAGGATTGGATTTTAAACAAATTAACCTGTTTGTGATCATTGATAGCATATGTAGCTGAAAATCTTAGTGACAGCGTTAGAAGGTTGTTCATTTCAGATGGCCTCTGGGAACTTTCTGTTTAGATGCTGAACACAGTTGTGCACAGATTATGGAGCAAAGCAAATAGGATGAGATGCTAAAATCCTTTCTCTGGCAGCTTCCCAATCAAGCTTTGCAGATATTTTTCAGTGATGTTAAAAAGCATCATCAAGAAAGGGGTGAAATATAATATGCCAAAAATAAAATATGGTAAAATCATGTTGTTGAAGTAAATATGCAAAAAAAATCATCTTTTAAATGATGCTTTCAGTTTATTAGTTATATCTCATAAGTCCCACTTTAAAAGAAAAAATTAGATTAGTATTGAGTAGATTTAGCTGTCATCTCATGTGCAAGTAATTTCCATTAAAGAAGAATGCATTCCACCCCCTTCCCAAATGAATGTGATTTATTGTAACTTAAAGTCTGTTTTAATTCATTTTGGTGATGGTGTGTCCATCATTAGATCTGCTGTAATAGTCTGCTAGAAAATACTAGAAAATTCTCACAAGCTGAACTACTCACTTGCAGGGATTTTTGTTAATGCAATATTTTGAAAGGTTATATGGCTGCATCTAGTGGTAACTGAGGTAAACTGCAGTACCATATATTATATCATAGATGATATCTATTAAATTCACATTTACATTTAAATTGATCCAGGATATTAATACATTTTGTGAATTTTTCTGACAGATTATTGAATCTTCATCAATTTATAAATAAAATTCAGCATGATGTTTTATCATATGAAAATAAACAATTTCATATAACTCATAAAAATGAAGTTAGGAAGATAGAAAAGAATACAGACTGGTTTAACTACAAGCCATGAAGAAAATGTATCATCAAATAAATCTGAATTATTTCAAAGTTTGTTTTCTGAAAGATCAAAGTTGTATTTTTATTTCTGAATGCTGTGATTAAATTTTACCAAACTGGATTACTCACTTTAACAGTTTTTGCAGTGAAAGATACACATCCAGCTAAAGTATATGTTCACCCTACTTAAAAAATTCTTTTTCAAGTAAAATGGAAAACCCTACTCATTTGGTTTTGGTTAATAATTTCCTCATTCATTAAGTTATTAACTTGACTCTTATTTCTGAATACCTGTAGCATTTAGTATGAAAAGGAACATAAAGCTTAAATCTAAAAATAGAGATTACATGTGCACAAATAAATATACAAGGTCAAATGCGTAAGTGTATAAGAAAGGTACAAATGTACTGCTTTGAAAGTTCATGGGAAGCGGCATTTGAATTGAGCCACCAAAAAAAAAAATACAGAAAAAACCAGAACAAATCCCCAAATTCCTTTCTAAATGAGTCACTTAAATTCGGGAATAACAATACAAAAAATGGTGGTATCTCTCATTAGCAAGACGGCACCATAAAGCATAGTGATGGAACACAGAAAGTAACAAGAACCCTCTTTTAATGTTAATCAACAATTTAGTCAATCAGCAAGCATTTATTAAACACCTACTATGTTCCAGGCACAAATCAGGACCATTAGATATTTGATGTAAATATCCAGGGATATGCCACAGCTTTTGGATGCTAAGAAACAACCAAGGCATGTCATCAAGCATTTATTAAGAGCATACTAGTGACCGGCACTGCTTAGCACTGGGAATACAAACCCCACATGAAAACAGTCTCTGCCCTTAATGAGCTTACATTCTAATGCAGGAAATGACATAGAAATAGCTATGTGTTTAAAAAACATAAAAAAATAGAGCAAATTGGAGGTAACCACAGAAGGCAGGCACTAGGAGAGCAGGAGGAGGACTGGGGAGGGCCTTTTGTAAAAGATAGCATTTGAGCTGAGTGAAGGTCAGGCAGATTTTTGCTTCCTGTATTTCTACTCTTTAGCTTTTTTCCTCCTCATCACCTGGCATGCATTTCTATAACTGCCCAAATTAAGATAAAGAGGATGAAATTGTGTTGTGGGACTAAAGATTTCCAGCAAGGTCATTTAGGTGTGGTCTTGGTCATTTTGCAGACTCCTGCCTACAGGGAGCTACCCTACATGCTTTCATTATGTTCTTTCCTTCAGGGAAAGTGACTTGTCAGGCAACTTCAGAGGAGGCAGAGAGCTGCCACAGAGAGAGTTTCCAAGATGATGAACCCAGACCATCGGATAATGAAGAAATGAACAAGGTATCCCGATTAATTTTTCATTTTGTGGGTTCCTCTGAAGGACGGGGGATTAAAAATCTTGTCCTTGTTTAGCAAAGCAATGGTCAAATTCTGAAAGGCTGATTCATAAAACAACTGTGGGCTTTACCATGGCAGCAGGCCATTGAGTTAGACCCCTAATCTCTGTTGTATTGGGAGGCAGTATGAAGAAGGACCATTATAATTAGGCCTTCTCATGGTAATCTTTTCTAAGCTAGACAAGCTATAACTAAGCTGAAACAAAACAAAGCCCACATAGAATGCCCAAGCTTTGCATTATAAAGAAAATATTGAAAATATGAATTAACAATTCTACAGGGAAACAGAGTCTTTTAAGTAGAACAAAAGCAAGACAAATTTGGCTTTGTCTTATCCTTTTTCCCTCCCTTTAAGTAGCACATTGATGGAAAATCAAGGGTTTATCCCTCCTTCTCCTTCTCATGGCTATGTTACTGGAAGTCTCTAAGCTGTTTGTTACTTTCCAGACTCTTTTTTGTTTTCCAATAACACATTTCCATGTGTGTTCTGACAGCAAAGCTAATTACTTTCCCATGAATGATGATCATGATGAAATCAGACACTTGGCATGGCATCACACTTTTAAAATTATTGTTGTTTTTGCCACCCCCAGATTATTTGTGAATTTGAAATTGTACATGTGTATGGAGCATTTTGTCCACTTTCCAAAAGTAGCTTTTTTTTTGGACCAGAAGACCCAACATGAAAGGTATACCATATGAACCAGTATAGACCTGAATTATTTTAGAAAAAAAGTTGCAAAGTGTTTGACATTAACTCAACCAATCTGCTAAAATGAGAACTTCCATTTTCTTTTATATCCAATTAAAGTAAAGTTCCATTTAAAACCACATTGGACAAGATTATTGTAGTTTAATTCCTTTGGGTAATCATAAGGCTTTTAACCATTACCTTCAGTAATTTCCTATAGCCTCCCATTAAAAGGAAGTGGGTGCTTCCAGAATAATGGTACATGGTATCCAGGAAGATAGGTCCTCAAGATTTTGGGCTCAACATTGTAGTAATCAACATTGTAGTAAAAATCGTAAACTCCTTGAGTTGTAAGGAACCATCTAGTCCAATCCCCACCTGAAATATGAAAAAAATATGAATATGCTCTACTATAACAACATTCCTGCCAAATAGTTAAGTTACCCAGCTTTTGAATACTTCCAGTGAGAAGAAATTTGCTTATCTCCTCAGATAGGACAGTTTTAATTTTTAGGAGTTTCTTCCTCATGCTGAACTAACTGCACTTTCACTCATTGGTTCTACGTGTACCCTCTGAGACCAAGCCAGAAACCAAACCCAGAAAAATCCTTTAAATTTTCTTCCACATGATCACACTTGAAATTCTTAAAAACAGCTATCATAAAGAAGACTGCCAATATTTTTTTCCCCAGTTATTCCATGGTCCTGCATTTTTTAAATAAGAGACTGTAAGTAAGAGACCTTCTGACTTTTATGAGTACTTTATCCAAGAAGGGGATGCCTCCAGATACCTTAGCAGTGTCTCAGTACAGAATTCTGTGCTGGCTTCTGGTAGAGCTACGTTGCACTAATTAATTAGAATTCTTTGTTGTCTCCTTTCTGGCTTCAGGATAGTCGTAGTAGAGAAACAACAGAAAAAATAAAGGAGAATAAAGATTACATAATGATAGAAGATGAATTCACTCCTCAGCCTCCTAGTAAAGAAAGCTCGAATCAAGACGTTCAGTGGAATGCCAAGAGGAGATCAGAGAAAGCAGATATAGTTGAAAATAAGCCTGCTAAACAAGTCAGGCCCAGTTTCTGACTTCCTTATTCTTGATGCAAAGAACCCTGAACTGGAAGTTGGAGACCTGGATTCCAGTGCTGGCATTGTCACTAGGTAACAATGTGACTATAAATGAGCTGCTTAATTTTTCTGTCTTAATTTTCTTACTTATAAAATCTGCCTTACCTACCTCACAGAACTGTTACAAGGATCAAATGAATAATACATGTGAAAGTGATTTAAAAATGATAAAGCAATTGTACCAATGCAAGAAATAATACAGAAAGGTTATTGTTCCATTTATCAAGATGCCGTTACCATTTTCCTTAGACTTTTAGGTTTCTTCATCTTAAGATGTTTTGTGGTGAGAGAGCATTCCGAATATCTGCAGTGCTTAAAATGAACTATGTTTTTATTTTTTCCTGTGGGGGAAAATATAGAAAAGAGTAGAGCCCTCTTCTCTCCACTGCTGCAGAGCTAGTTTGAAGAATTGCATAGAATGTCTAGAAAGAAGTAATTGAGGTTTTGTAAATATTGCTGTAAGATATTTCTATGGAAACAACATTTCTTATCCTGTAGAGCAAGATGCTATACCATGGAGCCAGAATCAAATGGCAGTGTAACCTCTTTTGCAAGATAGATAATTGATTTAAGTTTTTCTACATCTGGCCTTTGTGGAAAGGAAAAAAAAAACAAGCAAAAGATCTACCTTCTCCAGCCTGTATTTAAGTTTTATCCTTCTTTCTAGGGTAGATTGTAGGTGGAACAGAGTTCTGTGCTCTTGGTGCCTTTTTGTATATTGCTCGCATTAAAGAAATTTTTTTTTATGCTGGTGATATTTATAAGAAATGTTATAAAATTAGTCAGACCTTAAGGGGACAGGAGTTCTTCCTGAGAGCCAAGGTTGTATTGATTACTTTTTGAAAGTGAAAAGGCTTTTCCCAGTCCTCATGGCAAGCAGGAGATGCTCACATATCAAATTCACCACTAAAAGCTGCACGTCTCTGAATGTCAGTTTACTCATTTGTACAATGAAGGGCTTTGCCTAGATCAATGTTGCCCAAATTTATCTGCCCCTAAAATGATTTGGGTGATTGACATATACTGATCAATTGTCTTCAGGGCTCTAAGGTCATAGGAATTCTGGAGTAAAATTAAATCTATGTTCCTTTCCTCCAAAAATGCCACATGTGAATACATATTTTTATATGTGATTTAATGTGTAATATTTTAGAGGGAGAATACCACCATCAGTGACCAGAACCCTTATGAAGACTGTAAATCACCAGAGTTCCATGGAACATAGTTTTGGGGGACATGCTAAAAGTAGGTGGTCTTTGGATTTTCCATTATGGTGCAGTGGGAAAAGTGCTAGATTTGGAGTCAGAAAACATGAATTCAGATCCTGGCACTTTATAATGTTGGGCAACTCATTTCAATTCTCTAGAACTTAATTTCCTCCTTTATGTAAGTAGTTTTGT
The DNA here is from genome assembly GCF_900497805.2 of Vombatus ursinus. Classification (NCBI taxonomy): domain Eukaryota; kingdom Metazoa; phylum Chordata; class Mammalia; order Diprotodontia; family Vombatidae; genus Vombatus; species Vombatus ursinus. The sequence continues at coordinate 41,864,566 of NW_020948983.1, read as the reverse complement.
TTGAACATCACAATATCCTGTGAGGCCAGAAAGACGTGTTATTATTTTGCAGCTGAAGAAACTGAAACTTATATTTAATGACTTTCCCAAGCTCACAAAGGGAGCGTCAGACAGAAACAGAATTGGCACCGAAATTTCACTTGACTCCAAACCTATTGCTCTCTCTACCATACTGTGTACCAGGATTGCTAGATTGCTAGGATTGCCCCTACCTTGCTGTCTCTGGAACTCTTAATGATCAGAGGGTCAATATGCCAAGAGAATATTCTGCTGCTGGTGGAACCTGTAGACAGATATTGTTTATATTCCTTCATCTCTGTTCTCCCTTGAATGGAAGGAAGAATACATTTGAATAATAATATTATAGAATTCAGGAAGAACACATCTTAAAGTCCTTCACAAGAAATTGCAAGCCATCAAGTGCACTTAAATTTGTGGATGTAGATGTCCTATAAATGTCATGGAAGACATGGATTCTAATGTGAAAGGAAAATTGTTTATTGTATGTACTTTACCACTTGAAAAACTAACGTGTAGCGCTTTGTATTTACAAGAAAATGCACTGGTGGTACGTCTTAGGGGATTGATGATGTTGTGTTGCAATAAAAGGTGCCTTCCCAAAGGAAAAGCAGTTGATGTGTTGGCAGCATTTATTTGGGGCTAGGGAAATCAATGTCATTCAGATTTACATGAAAATATTCCAGAGTCAAGCAAAACCTCTCCTTGATCACCATTGTATTCAATTACATGCCATGCTAGCAGAGTGATTGTGTTGCTAGCAACTGCGCAGTTCAGTATTAAGAGTGAGTCCATGGAGGGGCAGCTAGGTGGCACAGTGGATAGAGCACCAGAAGTCAGGAGGACCTGAGTTCAAATGTGGCCTCAGACCAAACACTTGACACTTACCAACTGTGTGACCCTGGGCAACTCACTTAACCCCAATTGCCTAAAAATAAAAAAGAAAAATACAAAAAAAAAGTGAGTCCATAGATCAATAAACATTTAAGTGCCTACTACATGCCAGTCACTGTACTAAGTGCTGGGGATACAAAAAATGGCAAAAGACAGTCCGTGCCCTCAAAGAACTCACAATCTAATGGGGGAGGCAACATACAAACAAAAATGTGCCCATTCACTATATATACATGATGAAAAGGAAATAATCAATAGTGTGAAGACACTAGAATTAAGAGCGATTGAGGAAACTATTGCTTAAAAATCATGGATAATACTTTGACATTATGGTTCTTGAAGACAGAAACAATAAATTCACTCCATATATGTTACAGGGTTTGCTTAGCACAGTACCATGCACACACTCATAAATCTTAATTGATTGGGTTGAGGACATTTATATGGAATTCTATAGTTCAATAAAAAGTAAGGTTGTATTTATGAAATTAAAAAAAGGGGGATTGGGGCAGCTAGGTAGGGCAGTAGATAGAACACCGGCCCTTGAGTCAGGAGGATCTGAGTTCAAATCTGGCCTCAGACCAAACACCTGACACTTATTAGTTGTGTGACCCTGGGCAAGTCACTTAACCCCAATTACAAAAAAAGGTGGGGGGGAATCTTGGGGAGAATTTGGCTACGGCTGATGAAATCTGATGTTGTGGTCTGCCATTATGGTTCCTGGGCTCATAGGAATGTAGTTTTAGACCTGGAAAGGAACCTGAGAGATTACCTAGTCCATCCCCTTCAGTTTATATATAAGGGAACTGAGGCCCAAAGAAATGATTTGTCTAAAGTCACAACCAGACCAGTTGAGGCATATGTCATCCTGAGTATAAAATCAGAGTCTGTGACTCTCCAGCTACCCAAGGGTCAGTCAGTAGCAGGACAAAAGCAATCCTGACAGTAGAAAAGGTTTTTAAAAAGAATTCTCATAGTGAAAGGTTGTAATTCTCTGTCAAGGTGGCACAGAAGGCCTGTTCCCAAGGGATCCCCATCTTTATCTCTGCTTTACCTCTGCTTTGCAGTGGCCAGTGAACTGGCCACAAAAGGGTTGGGCTGTAGGGGGAGGAAATGCCTGGTTTGCAGATTAATTCTAGAACTGTTGAGTTCTCCATCACAGAATCACCAGCACCACTCATATCCTTTATGTTAGAATATGTGGATGGGAGTCAACATTAAACAATAAAAATACATTGAACTTGGAGGAAGGGTTTGAATCCCAGCTCTGCCAGACACGACCTGTGTGATCAATATCTAAGTTTAGTCTCTCTTTGGGTACCCTTTCAGTCTAGTACTCTGGCCTGTTTGTGAATGATTTTGATTCTCTTCCCTTAAGCTGTTCAAGATAAGCAAAATAAGGTTCCAAAATATTAACTGTTGAAGACAGCTTCAAAGAATCTCTATTCAGTTAAATATTTTTAAAAGGTTCCATCTTCTGAGGGTAGCAGTATGAAGTTGGTGCATCTGCATCTGGTTCCGCCTTCTGGTGGAAAGAAAATCAACTTTATCCTCAAAGTCATAATCTCATATATCTGAATAACTGGGTAGCCTGACTTTAAAACACGTCTCTCTCCATCTTCAGTGCTGAATTCTTGCCGTATGATTAGGAAGGAAATTGTTTAGGTCCCAATTAGTATGAATAATGAATCCCTTGAAGTGGTCACATGGATTCAGTTTGTAGTATTCAAAGTTATAATTATATAGAATATGGCAATAGGTTCTAGCCCAATGGAAAAATACAGTGAGAATTCAAATAACGTGACCACTTCTGGGGATTCATTATCACGCTGATTGTATTGATTTAGTCATTTGCCTGTCCATTTGGACAATAGATATCATTCATCCACCATGTTTTTCCAATGTGTATTGTTAAGCTCGTCTCTAGAAAAATTGTGGGTTTCATCGAAGAAGCATAGTGTTCTGAGACGATGCAATTGACACAACATCAGCTATTAAAAGGAACATTTGGAGAATCAACAGGGGGCCCTTCTGTTTGGGCTCTGCACAGAATATCCTCTATGATAGTGATGAACACCTTGGGTGAGCATATGTCTCTCTGTTTTATACCTTACTTGATATTGCGAGTTAGTAGGTAATTGAACAAAACTATTTCCATAGTCACATCTGTCATAGAGTCTAATAATATTTTGATATATTTATGGGAGATTGAAAAGAGATTTTAAAAGTATATTTTTTCATTGAGTCAAATGCTTTTGTAAAAAAAAAAAATCAAAAATAGATAATACAAGATCCTATATTCACTATACCTCTCAGTCACACATGAAACTGTAAAGATGTGGTCTATTGTAGAAAATCATTGGTAAAATTCTTCCTGTTCCATCCTCTTGTTTTCATCAAGGCTAACCTCAGTGCATAAATGTACTTTAATTCTTGTCAAGATTTTAGAGATAAGAGAGAAATGTATGTTGCTGATGTCTTTATGTCTTCTTCCTGATCACTTTGGTGGAGGGGTTGGTGATGGTATAATCACTCTTTTCCATATCTGAGCAATCATTTCCTGATATATATTACATATAATATAATATAATATATATATAACATATATAAAATCATATGTAACATATATAACTATATCTGCTACACACATGTGCCCGTGTCCCAAAAATCCCAGAGATTTGTAGATCACTTTGTGATCTTTTCTATATCTGAGGAATCATTTCCTGATATACGTTGTATATAATATAGGTAACATACATAAAAGCATATGTAACATATGTAACTGTATATGCTACATACATGTGCCCATGTCCACAAAATCCCTGAGATTTGTAGTTCTTTCCAGTTTGGGGAAAGAGAAAACTAACCTTGGTTCTTGAGAGAGGAGCAGAGGTTGGGCTTTTCCCCCTCACGTGGAGCAGCTGGGAGTTTTGAAGACTTTCTAGGAGAGAAGAAGAGAGAGGTGATGATTGTCAGTGAAACCTAGGCAGCAGCTGGTGTCTGCCACATCTGCATTCCCCTTCTTTAAGACTGTAAGAGATGACTTCTGTCTGAATGGACAAGTATGTGTGTAACTCTGTGTGTTTTATGCAGGGTGCTCACCTCAGTAGCAGGGGTGTGGAAGGAAGCCAGCAGAGAGAGGTATGAAGGGATGGGCCCTTCCCTGCCCCAGCCTTATTTCTGTTTATATTTTTCTCTGATTTATTCTGTTAAAAATACATTTATTTGCCAGAGTTAATATTATTTCTTCTAAGTACCTGTGGTTGATATACAACTGTATATACACAGAATGTCTGTGTCCCAATGTGGATGGTTATCTCTTTATTTGTGGCATGAAGGTGCATTGGGATCCATAAAAAGAGAGAGGGATCTTTATTAGATCCAGACTGGGAGCTCAACCCCCAGACCATGTTGTGCTCTCTAACTTGGGACATAAGTACAAGCTATTTTATAACTGTCCTTTTAAGTGCAGAATTACTATGAATGTAGGCCATATTTTATAAATTTACCTAATAGATGTGAGCCAAGTTACATACACACACATATAAATTTTACTATATATTTACATATATACACACATACCATATGTAAGTGCATATGTGTATGTGTGCATATGTGTATGCACGTGCATATGGTATGTCTGTACATATGTAAATATATAGTAAAATTTATAGATATGTATATATAAATGTAAATATAAAATCAACCACTCCTCAGGGCCTTTAAAATACATCTTTGGACATGGCCGATATGGAAATTTGCTTTGCTTGACTATGCGTATTTGTTATAAAGACCTTCTTTTTCTTTCTTCCTTTCTTCTTTTCTGTCTTTCTTTCGTTCAGTGCAGGAGTGTAGAGTGAGATGGAGAAAAAAGAAATGCTTGTTAGTAAAATTAAATTTTAAAAACTGTGTCTTCCAGCAAGAATCTCCTCGGATGGTCTTCTAGATCTCCTATTCTTTATTATCATTATCACTTCCTCACATAGAAATAATGTAATAATATATGTGTTGTTCACTGAGGCAATGTATGTGCTCTGATCTTACTTCCCGTGCTCTGCGCCAATTCTTTTACATCTTTCTGCATTTCTTCATGTTCTTCATACCTGTCATTTTTATGGCACAATACAGTTCCATTACATCAATAAACCTCACAGAAGACAGTATGGTGTAGTGATAAGAACTCTGCAATCAGTAGGGCTGGGTTCAAATCCAAAGTTATTTAATTTTTCTGGGTCTCAGTTTCCTCAATTGTAAAATGAGGGGTGTTGGACCAGAGGGTCTCTGAAATTCCTTCCGACACTAGATTTATGATCCATTAACCATTGCCCTGTTTGTGGGATGTGCATAGATTGTTCCTGGCTTTTTGGTCTTACTAATACTGCTGTCATAAATGATTTCTGTATCATCAATAGATCAGTAGTTCTTTGAGGGCAGGGAATATCTTCACTTTTGCGTCTGTGTCTCCAGATATCAGCACAGTGCTTGGCACGTAGTAAGTGTGTACTAAATGATTTTTTATGCATTCATTCATTCAGCCTGATTGCCATTTTGATATCTCTTAAGATGTTAAAAGTACTAGAGAGCTGCCTCTAGTACTTTGGGTAGGTCCTTTATGTAGATTTTTCAGAAAGACATCTGTGAAAATTACACAGAATGGTACAGTGCTGAGCTACATTACAGATTTGTCAAAGGATACTTTTCTTTTTTTGCACAGATGGGTCTCCCCACACCCTCTTTTAACAATGTTCTTAAGATCTAATCTCAATAGTGGAATCAGTTTACAGGATAAAAATCGTTTTGTGACACATTGTAGTTTGCCAGGTTGCATTTCAAAAAAAAGGTTTTTGAAAGACCATTGAGACTTTTGTTTTTGTCTTTGTATTACCAGTGCCTAGATAAGTGTCTTATACTGTACACAGTACACTCCTGATATGGAGCTGTTGAATTGAATTTGATGGACACAAAGTGGTACTTCACAGTTGGTTTGATTTGTGAGGCTCATATAGTTTTTCAAGCAACTATTAACAGTTATCTGATTCCTCCTGCAAGATTTGTGTGTTCATAACCTTCAATCATTTAGTCACTGAGAAATGGGCATTACAATTATAAATTTGTATCAGTTCCTAAAAATTCTGCATATCATAGTTTTATCTGAAATATTTATTGAAAAGAATTTCCCTCAGTCTATTTCTTTAAAGTTTTTTTTGGGTGGCATACCTTGTATTTTGTTGTGGGAAGATCCCAATTATCTTGTTATTTTATAATCAAATCCATCTATTTTTGTTTCTAATGACTTATTGCTTAAGTTCTATAGTTAAAATTTTTCTCTTCCCAATTGATCTAAAACATTAATTTTCTTCCAATCTTTGTTTTTTTTAATAATTTGTATGTTAATAATTGATCCAAGTGGAATTTGTGGAATGTCTAATTTTTTTGGGGGGGTGGAGTCATGCTGTTATCCAGTTTTCTTAAATTTTTTGGGGAGAGGGGTTCTGAACTATGATTTCATTAGTTTAGGAATTTCTTGGTCTGGGTACTCTGCTGATGTAAAATGACAACTCATCTGTAACAATCTTTATCGAATAGTAATGTTTTGTAATCGTGAGTTTCTTGAATATCAATCTAATGTAACTTCTAGCTTTAAATCTATGATTTTACTATTTATTTTCTGATTATCTTGTGTTCTTTGGGTTCTAACGCTGTATTCTCTGTTCACTTACATTGACCTATTTTTTTTCTTTTTTTCTATTACCAGATAGTTTTGATAATTACTATTTTTTCCTAAAGTTCCCCTTGATATTCCTGCCATTCTGTTTTCCAAATAAAGTTTCTTCATATAATATCTAATTCCATGAAGTAACCTGTTGGTATTTTGATGGCATTGCATTAAATCTATAAATTAATTTGAGAAGCTTTGATATTTTTATTATATTAACTGGGTCTAAACAGATGAATGGTACAGCTTATAGTTATTTAGATTTTCATTTAATCCTATTAAAGTGATTTTGTAACTGTCTTTTTAAGAGTCTCATGTGTTAGTAGGTTATTGCCCAAACATTTGGTATATTTTGTCATTATTATACACTCATTTATCAGTTTCTACTGTTTTTTATTAGCAAAAACAGGATAAAAATATGAATGATTTTTGTGGGTTTGTTTATCTTAATTAAGCCCTGCTATTGCCATTTGCAATTTGAGATATTTTAAGCTCTTCATAACCAATGTTTATTACCTTAATTTCTTTTTCCACCTTTTTGCTTTATTTAACATTTCTAAATCTGTGTCAAATAATAGTTAACAGTCGTGTTTTTTACCTGTCGTAGTGGGAATGCCTCTAAGAGTTCATCATTGCATGTAGTACTAATAGTTTCATACTGACCCTTTTTTATTATATTAAGGGTAAATTCTCTGTTCCTATGTTATTTAGTATTTGGTCTCAATATGCAGAGATGCTTTGTTGTAGTCAATTATTTTTTATGTTAATATAATAATGATTTTTGTTGATATAATTTATTACAAAGATTATTTCCTTCATATTGAACCATTATTGCATTATTCATATAAATTATATTTGATAGTAATAATTTTTGATCTATTACTATATTGGGCTTGCCAAAATTTTATTGAATATTTTTGCATAATCCCTCATTAATGTTGTTCCATCATTTTCTTTTTCTGCCTTTGTCATGCTTGGAAATCAAGATCATATTTGCTTTATATCTATATTTAGAAATAACAAAATTACTCACGTTTTGAAGATTTGTTAGGATTCATTGTGAATCCATCAGGTACCGCTGCATTTTTATGTGGTAGCCAATTAACACTTGTCTGATTTTTCTGAGACTGGTCTCTTTGGGTTATCTAGTTCCTGTTAGGGCAGTTTACATTTTTATAGTTTTTTTTTTTTTTTTTTATCCCAGGCTTCTAAATTATCTAATTTTTTTTTTAGCGTAAAGCTATGAATTAATCTCTGAAAGCTTTCTTAATTTTTCATTTGTTTACTCCTTTCTCATTTCTACTTTTGACCTTTTGAGTTTCCTTCTACTTTTTTATTTTTTTTTTATTACTTTTACTGTTTTTCAATTTTAGTGGGTTTTAAAAAACAGCTTTTTAAAGAAATGAATTTGATTACATTTGGCATCATAGATCTAGAACTGGAAAGGATCTTAGAGGCAATCTAGTTTAACCCCTTCATTTTACAGATGAGGAAACCAGGTGACAAAGCAGGTGAGAGCGCTGCACTTGGAGTAAGGAACACCTGGGTTCAAGTACTGCCTCAGACATTTACTAACTATGTGATCCTAGGTAAGTCACTTAACCTCTCTCAACCTCAGTTTCCTCATCTGTAAAATAGAGATTGTAATAGTACCTAACCCACAAGGTTGTGTAGGCATCAGTTGAAATAACATATGTATAGCACTTTGCAAAATTTATGTAACAAGTGTTCCATGAGTTCTAGCTATTGTTTTTTGTGAGGCCATCAGGGTTAAGTGACTTGCACAGGGTGACACAGCTAGTGAGTATCAAGTGTCTGAGGCCGGATTTGAGCTCAGATCCTCCTGACTCCAGGGTGGGTGCTCTATCCACTGTGCCATCTAGCTGCCCCCTAGCTATTGTTTTTAAGGAACTTGCCCAAGGTCACACATAGGTAGTAAGCATCAATGAAATTTGAACCAAGATTCTGTGCTCCAGAGCCTGGGCTCTTTTTATCCTTATTTTGAAAAAAGAAAAGTTCTTCTTTTCATTATTTTGCTCTTATTCTGATTTTATTAAATGCCACTTAACTCATTGAATTTCCCTTTTTATGTCTTTTTAACATAGACACTAAAAAGTATAAATTTGCCATTGAGCATTGTTCTGGTTGCCTCCCATGTTATTGATATTGTAATTATGGATAAGGTCTTCTGTTATTGTATTTACAGTTTTATTTTTCAACTAGGTATTCTTTAATAAATTATTGTGGGGTTTTCTAGCTTCATGTACACCTGCATTTTTTTACCTGTCCTTCAATAATTTAATATCTCGGTGGATTCATGATCTCATTAATATAGGCAGTCCCTCTAACAGAGCAAATTATGATTCACCCATTCTTTTGCAGCTTGAGTATTCCTTGTCTATGTCCTCCCAGCATAACTGTGATTATGTTGTTTCATAGTTCACATCCATAGACCATCATCACTGGAAGAATGCTGGTGAAGCAAAGGCTTTTGTTTCAGGGAGCAGTGTGGGATTTCTGGATAGTTTGGTGCAATTTTTTACGTGCAATCCAGTTTATTCTCTTCCTTTTATACAATTCTGATCCCCGGTCATCATCCTTCTAAAATAACTGTCCAAGATAAATACCTATATTACCAACTCAGTGAGCTTGCCAAATAGAACTGACGTACTAACTCGTTGACCATCATGAGGACAATAGCCAATCTTTATTAATTTGGCTTTTACTATATGGATTTTTATACTGATGTGTTCTGAATGGTCATAGACGTCACTGATGAACGCCTGTATTATCCTGGGGCTTGATTCAGTCAACACAAAATCATCCATAAACTGGATGATGACACAATTTATAGGGAATCCGTTTTCTATTTAGACTATGTTCAGGATATCCTTCTTGGCAGTGGCAAACACCTTGGGTGAATATGTATCTCCCTGGTTTTATGCCTCAGTTGATATTCATAATTAGAGTATTGTTGAACAGAGTTATCTCTGTGGTTGCATCTGTCAAGGAATCTTGCAAGATCTTAATACATGTGTAATGGGGCGCAGCTTTGGATAACACCCGTTATATAAGCATAGGAGGTACCTTGTTGGAGGGAAACCTTGTTTAAGGCATTTTTGAAAAACTGAATCAAATTGCAATCAAGAGAAAATAAAAAAGGTAGGATCTTGAATTTTCTTTATCTTTCAATACATTGCGAGACTGAAGATGTGGTATGCTATAAAAAATATTTATCAAAATATACTTGTTCCACTCTTTCTCATAATGACTGTCTGAACAGGAGGTTAGCTGTCCAGCTCCCTCCTACCCACTCTAGCAAAACCCTGAAGTTCACACCAGACCAATTAATGATCACAGAATCCAATGAGAACCTACAGTTAAGGGATCTCTTTGACCCTTTTGTCAGTCATTTTTCAGTCATGTCTGACTTTTCATGATCCTGTTTGGGGTTTTCTTGGCAAAGATACTGGAGTGGTTTGCCATTTCCTTTTCGCCCTCATTTTTTAAATGAGGAAACTGAGTCAAGCAGGTTAAATGACTTGCTGAGGGTCACACAGCTAATATGTGTCCGAGGCTGGATTTTAACTCAGACGTTGAGTCTTCCTAACCCCAAGCTGGTGCTCTATCCACTGTGCCGCCTAGTTGCCCCTCTTCAACCTCAGACTCCCGTAAGCTCAATGACAATAGAAAAGTATGTAATCATTGTAGGGTTATACTCCCACTGGGACTAGAAATGGTTGGACACATACGTAAGTCTACTAGGCTCTATGTCCACAAGAAGTGAGAGTAGAGGGCTCCCCTGAGAAAGCCCCTAGATGGTTAGAAAGTTCCAGAGGTGGGAGCAACTAGGTAGCACAGTGGATAGAGCACTGGCCCTGGAGTCAGGAGGACCTGAGTTCAAATCTGGCCTCAAATACTCACTAGCTAGCTGTATGACCCTGGGCAAGTCACTTAATCCCCATTGCCTCCAAAAAAAAGAAAGAAAAGAAAAGAAAGTTCTAGAGGAACAGGAATGGTCCAGGACCAAAAAATATTATGGTGCTTAACAATATGCACTTGCCGTAGCACCCACCCTGGAGTCAGGAGGATCTGAGCTCAAATCCGGCCTCAGACACTTGATACTCACTAGCTGTGTCACCCTGTGCAAGTCACTTAACCCTGATGGCCTCACAAAAAACAAAAAAACAATAGCTAGAACTCATGGGACACTTGTTACATAAATTTTGCAAAGTGCTATACATATGTTATTTCAACCCTTTCCTTGTGATCTTGGAATGTCACCCCGATTCCTTTCCATTCTCCAGTGGTCCCTTCTCCCAACCTTCTCTGGTACATAGAGTAACACAAGACTTCAAGGAGGCGTAGTTGCAGATGATGGTCTCTAGACTAAATCAAAGAGGAAGCACAGTGCATTCCCCTCTCCTCCCCCACCAATATGTCAACACTTAGGGAAAAGCCTTAGCTGCCCTCACCCAGTTCCAGATCTGCGGCCTTAGTGTGAAAAAGACGGAGCAGGGAGTGAAATGATACATATTCCTTGGTTAGAAATGATGTCAGCAAACCAGGATGGTATTTTTTTTTTTAAAAGGAAGACCTGAGTTTTAAATAACTATGATTACGAATTTCAATGCCATTCCTTCTAATTATCTTTTAGACCAAATGGTAGCAAAGTAAACAGATGTTACCTACAGTGGAATCACTGAAAATGAAAGATTGTTTCATGAGCTTCATTTTAAACCGGGCCTAAAGCCATCCAGAGTGGGGCAGACCTCATATAATACTTAATGGTCTCTTCATTGTGATCATGGAAACTCCAAGTCGCTTGCCCAGGCTCATATGACTAGGCAGCGTCCAAGGGTAAGGGATTGATCCCCCAACCTCATAACTTCATAACTTCATAGCTTCAAACCTAGCACTTGATTCACTATTCTAAGCTGTCTCCTCCTCCTCCTCCTCCTCCTTCTAGAAAGAGTCAGAGGTCCTAGCCCACCTCTGTGTAACCTTACTCAAATAATTTCCGTTCTCCAGAACTCAGTCTCCTCCTCTAAAATAACTAAAGAAGTTGTACTTAGATGATCTCTAAGATCCCTTCTAAATTCTAAACCAGCTAACATTTTTGTTCAAGTGGAATCTGGTTGAAATGTCTTTCAAAGGCAATCTTAAAAGGGAGAGAAGTCTTAAAAAGACAACATGGATACATGGAATAAAAAGGCTGTCCTAAGAGCCTGGTGGAAGCTAATAGGCCAGAGGCGAGGCCCGGTCTTTAATGCTGGAGGTACCCAGCACATACTACTAAACCAATTTTTGAGGAATAGTGTAACGGAACCCTTAAATGGTAAGATGCTTTGTGCCCCACATGGTTTATTTGCGAGGGAAGTTACCACTTCGTGCCACATGATGGCAGTGTTGCCAAGGCTCAACTGTGCTTACTTTCCATGAGAAGGCAATGAATTTGGTGCTTTCAGTGAGATTATCAGTGTAAGAGAAGGAACATAACCAGGGCTCAGCCTCATACAACTAGTTAGTATATGGGCTGCCACAAATAGATGGCTCTGGCTGTTTCAATATCTATATCTACAACTACATTTACACAGAGAGATGGCTATATAGATAGACCTTCATATAGATCTATCTATAGATATTTAATATATATATTTAGTGTCATTTATAAATGATGAAATTAGCAGATGATAGAAATCTTGATTAGGAAAGTAAAAATAATGGCCCAAATAGCAAGACCGTAGGGATTTATAAATACTTGCTTCAATACCTAGCATAGATTTGTTCTTTTATGTTTTCTATGAATATTCTGATGGCCACATCTGAAACTGAGGCAACTCTGGAGGTTAATGGTCCTAAGAGGTTTTTTGTGTTTTAAAAAGGCCACCCAAACACCTAAGAATCTGGGATTTTTCCAGTTGGAGTCACAATAAGCAGAGACTTAAGAGATAAATCCTAGAGAATTGCTTCAGGCACAGAAATATTAAGTGAATTGCCCAGGCTTTTACAGCTAGTTAGTGTCTGGGACTAAGGATTTGATCCCAAGTCTTCATGACTATAAGCCTTGCACTCCATACCCTATGCCAAGCTACCTTTTGTCTTTTTAAAGCCTGTTTAAATAGGGAACCTTTTACCATACATTCAAGTATTCTGGAAAAGTAGAGAGTCCATACTGATGACTGTTCTTTAAAAAAAAAATATATGCATATATATGTATATATACACATACATACATACATATACATATATAAACACATTATATATATTCACATAGGTCATGATTTCTGGATAATTGCCTGCTTTAATTGTGAGAGTTTTAGGATGAACGCAGAGGGAATCTGAACTTTGCACGTTTCATTTTCTCACACAGTCATCTTCTCCCAAAAGACAAACTCCAACCCCCAACAAACACACCATTAAACCCCTAAAACACATCTTGGTTTCCTCTGCCACTGGTTAAGAATGGGAAGAGTTCCAGAGATCTGCCTGCTTAACTGGCTCTTTGCCAAGATGAGCATATTGATGATGTTGCAGTTAGAGAAAAGGAATGAAGAATTTGAAGAAGTGCAAGTACTTTTTCATGAACAGAACACTCAGCTGCGTAAAAAATGCTGTTGGCAAGAGTGAATTCTTTGTTCCTGGTTCCCTCCCACCCTGTGTTTGCCAGTACCTGGAACATCACTTTAAATGTGGAGAAATGAAGAGGAAATCGTTCTGTTTTGTATGCTTGGGAGGGGGGATCATTCTCTTTTAAAGGTATCTTACCCAAGACTAGTCATTGCCATGTGTAGAGCAGGGCCATTTACTAACTTTTCTGCCAAAGTCTCCCTTTTGGCAGTCTTTTGTCAGGTTTGTGGATACTTTTATCAGTTTTAAACATACCCCCACCCCCACCCCCTTTTTAAGGCTTCCATGCTCTATTGGTAAATTTTTTTGTTGTTGTTCAGATGTCTTAGTCATGTCTGACTCTTCTTGAACCCATTTGGGGTTTTCTTGGCAAAGATATTGAAGTGGTTTACCATTTCCTTCTCCAGCTCATTTTACAGATGAGGAAACTGAGGCAAACAAGGTTAAGTGACTTGACCAGGGTCACATAGCTAGAATCTTCCGGACTTCAGGCCGGTATCCACTGTACCAAGCTAAGTACTACCTACTAGTAATGTATTTCAGGTAACCGTGTAGTAAAACTTGGTATAAGGCAAGTTTTTCTTGGGCCCCTCAGACCTGGTACGTATGGAACTAAAAGAAAGATGTGCTTTTTCCTCAATGTAGGTATCTTGGGTGGGAACTCCACCAACATAGATCACAATCCCTTTATGTCTTAGTAAGTCATAGACTCATCAACTTAGAGCTGAAATGGGTCTCAAAGGTCATCTAATCCAATCCCCCCATTTTACAGATGGGGAAAGCAAGGCCCAGATAGGTGCAGTGACTTGTCCAAGGTCATGCAGGTAGTAAGTGAAGAAACTAGGATTTGAACCTAGGTCCTCTGACTCTGAACCCAAGGTCCTTTCCATTATACCACCCTGTTGCCCAAATAGCTGGCCCAGAATCCCCCAGACAGTAAATGTCCTTAGCAAGGTTTCAACTTGTCTTCCTGACTGTAAGGGTAGCACTTTATTCATTATAGCTCTATTGCTCCCAGGCTTACACAGAGTAGACATTTGTGGTGAGTGAACTATGAGGGGTTTTAATTATTGAGATAAGAGGCAATTTCACCACAAAGGTGGTTGGTGGCCATATTCCTGATCCAAGGTTAGCATTATAGTGTGACTCTAGTGTATTCTGTTAACTTTTGAAAAATACCAGATATCCATGGCTCTCTCTCCTTAATGCTCCCTGCTCTGCTCCTTAAGTTTTCACTCTTAACAGCTCTAAACAGCTCTCTCAATCTTTTCTTCTGTTCCTCTGACTCTCTATTTCTTCAGCTCACTTCAGCTCACTGGGGTGTAAAAAATTTAAACATTCATTTAAAATTTTTTTGAGTTCCAAATTCTCTCCTTCCCTACCTTTACTCCCTCCCCCTTGAAAAAGCAAGCAATTCGATATAAACTATACATTTGCAGTCATGCAAAACATATTTCCATATTAACTGTGTTGCAAAATAAAATACAGACCAAAAAGAAAAAAAATAACAAGAAAAATAAAGTAAAAAACTTTGCTTCAATATACATTCAGACTCCCTTCAGTTCTTTCTCTGGAGGTGGGTAGCATTTTTCATCATAAGTCCTTCAGAATTGTCTTGGATCATTGTATTACTGTGAACAGCTAAGTCATTCACAGTTGATCATTGTACAATATTGCTGTTACTGTGTACAGTGTTTTGGTTCTGCTTACTTCACTTTGCATCAGTTCACATGAGTCTTCTCGGCTTGTTCTGAAAGCATCCTGCTCATCATTTCTTTTTTTTTATTAATTTATTTTGATTTCTCAACAATCACTTCCATATGCTTTTGAGTTTAAAATTTTTCTCCTCCTCCCTCCCCACTACCTTCCCCAAGACAGCACACAATCTGATATAGGCTATACATATACATTCCTATTAAACATATTTTCATATTAGTGATGTTGTAAGTAAGAATTAGAACCAATAGGAGAAACCACCAGAAAGAGGAAACAAAACACAATAGAAGAAAAAAATAGCAAATAATATGCTTTGATCTGCATTCAAACTCCATATTTCTTTGTTTGGATGTGGATAGCATTTTCCACCACAAGGCCTTTGGAGATGTCTTAGATCCTTGTATTGCTGGGAAAGGTTAAGTTTATCAATATTAGTCATCGCACAACATGGCTGTTATTGTGTACAAAGTTCTCCTGGTTCTACTCACTTCACTCAGCATCAGACCATACAAGTCTTTCCAGGTTTTTCTGAAGTCAGCCTGTTCATCATTTCTTATAGCACAATAGTATTCCATTACATTCATATACCACAACTTGTTCAGCTATTCCCCAATTGATGGCCATTACCTCAATTTCTAATTCTTTGTCACCATAAAAAGAGCTGCTATAAATATTTTTATACACCTAAGTCCTTTTTCTTTTCTTTTGATCTCTTTGGGATACAGACCTAGTAGTGGTATTGTTGCATCAAAGGGTATGTACAGTTTTGTAGCCCTTTGGGCATAGTTCCAAGTTGCTCTCCAGAATGACTGGATCAGTTTACAACTCTACCAACAATGCATTAGTGTCCCAATTTCCACAGCCCCTCCACAATTGTCATTTTTCTTTTCTGTCATATTAGCTCATTTGAAAAGTGTGAGGTGGCAAAGAGAATTGTTTTAATTTGCTTTTCTGTAATAAATAGTGATTTAGACCATTTTTTATATGACCATTTGATTCTTCTTCTGAAAATTGCCTGTTTGTTAAATGAATTTTCAAGGGTTATCTTAGGGAAATTATGGAATCCTTTGTGAATACGTGTCAGTCAGTTATTAAGCAATTATTAAGTACCTACTATGTTCCAGACTGTGCTAAGCCCTGGGAAACAAAGAAGGGCAAAATATAGTCCCTGATTTCAGTTTAGTGGAAGAGACAACCAGCAAATAAGCAAGCTTTCTCTGCCTCTGTCTCCCTCTGTTTCTATCTGTCTGTCTGTCTCTGTGTGTGTGTCTCTCTCTTTCCATATATATGTATGTATATACACATATATACGTATGTATGTATATACATATATACACACATATATGTATATACACATATATACATATGTATGTGTATATGCATATAGGATAAATTGGAGATAATCCATAGAGGCAAGGAACTAGAATTAAGGGACATCAGAAAAGGCTTTACACAGAAGATGGGATTTTAGCTATATCTAGAAGCCAGGGAGTTGAGGAAGCCAGGAGAGAGAGATAAGGAGGGAGAATATTTCAGGCGTAGAGAACAGCCAGCGAAAATGTCCTTCATTGTCACCATATTAATTTTTCCTTTTACTTATTTTATTAACTTAAACATCAATACATCTAGTGAAGCTAACTTTGTGATTATTTCACTTAAATAGATGACTTTCACTGCATTGAATATCCCAACAACTTTTCTGCCACTCCCTCTAAATCTCTGTTAAGCTTCTTTGCCTATTCATTCTCATTCCCTTCTAACCTTATATGTTGTAGTTATTATATTCTATTCTCCTGTTTCTGTTTTTATTTTTCTAACACTCATTGCTTTCAAGGAGAAATATCACATAAAGCAAGGATGCTTAACTTGGTATCTTTGAACTTGATTTAAAAAATATGGTGACCATTTTTCAATATAATTGTTTTCCTTGGTAATCCTATGTATTTTATTTTGTGCATTTAAAAACATTATTCTGAGAAGGGGTCCATAGTTTTCAGTAGACCAAAAGGGCCTGTGATGCAAAAAAAGTTTAGGGACTCATACGTTAGAACCAAATGATCCTACACAGCCAGATTATTATATATCTACTTTTGGTAATGAAGTGACTCAGAAGAGTAGTATAAAAAAATCAAGACAATAATTTGAAATCCCCGGAACCCCTCGTATGTGTAAGGAGTTATAATAATTATGTCTTATTTATTTAGGACTTTAAGATTTACAAAATACTTTCCTCAAAAAACCCCTATGATTTAGGTCAGGGATGGGGAACCTGCAGCCTCAAGGCCACATGTGGCCCTCTAGGTCCTCAAGTGTAGCCCTTTGACTGAATCCAAACTTCACAGAACAAATCCCCTTAATACAAATGTAATACACATTTTACAGATTAAGAAACTGAGACTGTGAAAGGTTAAGTGACTTGCCCGTGATCACAAAGCTAATAAAAGGATTTGAACCTTGGCCTTTTTGACTTCAAGTCCAACACTTTTCTAATATGACACAAAGAAATATAAGACATGATGTCTGCTCTCAAGGAACTTATAGTCTAGATGGGAAGATAGGCTATATAGTCATGAAAAGATAACTCATAGTTCTAGGCAATG
The DNA here is from genome assembly GCF_900497805.2 of Vombatus ursinus. Taxonomy (NCBI): domain Eukaryota; kingdom Metazoa; phylum Chordata; class Mammalia; order Diprotodontia; family Vombatidae; genus Vombatus; species Vombatus ursinus. The sequence goes on along the minus strand of NW_020948983.1, from coordinate 41,846,992 downwards.
TATGGTAAATGTCAAAAGTTTGCTGGAGGCACCAAGAGCTGTAACACTTCAGAGGAGGGAGAAATTGCTCTGAATCTCTAATGGTAGAATTTCAGGTTTATGACAAGTGGCTAGGGAGATATTTTGGCCAAGGAGATCTTTCTCATACCATTTACATCTACTGCTTAGGCATCAAAGTGGCTGTTTATCTAAATTTCCTTAACTGTAAAATAGTGATAATAGTAGTACCTATCTCCCTGGGTTGTTGTGAAGATCAAACAAAATAATATTTGTAAAGTGCTTAGCACAGCCCCTGGCACAGAGGTTCTGCATCAGTGCTAGCTATTTGCTGTTGTTGCTGCTCTCCTCTTCCTACTCCTGCTCCTTGTCGTTGGCCCTTCCTTTTGGAAGAGGATCAGTGACAGCACAGGTGATGTCTTGACTTGTGCTTGAATTGGATTGGATTTAAGTGAAGCAGAGTTGTGCAGAGTTGACAGCCTCATTCTCTCCTCCTGAGTCAGTGGCAGGACAAAAGTCAAGACAACTGGCGATGGCTGGGATGCACTGGCTGATCTTGGCATCTTTGATGCCTGGCCAAGTTCTAAGCACATCATAACACCTGCTTCCACTGCCCTCAAGGCCGTTGGAACAAATTATTCTCATCCACTCATTCTGGTAGGGGAAATATTCACATACTTGGAATCCACATCCCCCTAACTCATAGACAGGTTTGAGGAGTGTTGGTTAGCCTCAACCTGGCTCAGCCTGTCTGCTGAGATGGTTTACTACTACTACTACTACTACCGCTACTACTACTACTACTACCACTACTATTGCTGCTACTCTACCCTGCTTGGAATCATATTTCCTCATAAGGACTTTAGGCTTTAATGTTTCCCATGTCCTTATCACTCCACAACACCTTACGTTGCCTCAGAACATATTTTTCACCATGCAAATCTCTCTCCTCTTATTGCACTTGATACAGATGTTTGATGAATAAATAAGCAATATTGGAAAGTAAATTCGTTTTCCAGGCTCCATGGCTGCAGTACAAATATGATACTTGGGTTCTCGGACTCCATTTGGGAGAGGCTAAGCCTCGTGACCCAGACCTGTGCTGCCCTGACCTCCTCTCCCCTCACGAAATGGCTCTCAGAAATACATAACAAAAACATCAAAACTGCAAGAGAAAAGGTCAGGAAGCTATTGTATTCCCAGCAGACATGAAAAGTGTCTCTGTATTGCTTTCCGAGAAAGATGATATTTAGCATATCCTGACCTAACTGGGCAGACATACAGGACTTTAACATCAACAGACGGGAAATACTGGAACCACTGAGGGGCACTCTGTGAGGCAGTTTTTGCTCAGAGAAGAAATCCAAGTGATTGGGGGTGGGAGGAATCAGGTTCCATGTTACCATGGGGTGGCTGTTGGAATTCCATTTGGTGGTGGTTTTATTCTTTAAGGTGTGTGTTTTAATGGAAGGAAAGCTTGACTCAGAGTTTTAATTCTAGCTTTGATATTTACAAGCTGTGTGATAACGAGCAAACCACTTAGCCTATCTAAGCCTCCATTTCGCTAGCTGGAAATTTCAGAAAATAATAATTATACTACTCAACTTTCCAAGATGTGAATATAGTATCAAATGTGATGTTTTGTGAAAGGGCATTGTAACTTAGGAAGCTAAATGGTTCAATGGATAGAGTTCTGGACTTGGAGTCTGAAAGTCCTGAGTTTGAATCCTGCCTCAATCATTTACTAGCTATTTGACCTTGGGCAAGTCACTTAACCTCTATTTGCCTCGGTTTCCTCATTTGTAAAAAGGGGATGATAATAATAGCACCACCTCTCAGGGTTGTTGTGAGGATCATATGAGATATGATATAATATTTGCAAAGTGTTTTGCAAACTTTAAAGTGCTATAAGTGAAGTTACCTGGCCTGCATTGGGAATGCCCTGAGCACCCCTCTCTAATCAGCCATACAGGGAGACAAATTAAGTAAGTGACTGCAGGGAGTAGAAGTAAGTGACAGGACACAGTAAGTAGCCTGCCCCCCCCAAAGAAGCACGTGGAACCTTTCAAAGAAACACTTAGCTCCTCGAAGCAACAGGGGAAGCCATAAGTGAATGCTATTGCTGTCCCAGTAGAGTGCCACCTTCCTTTCTGTTCTGCGTCCCTATGTCTCAACCTCCTGCTCTGCAACTTTATCCCACAAAACACACAGATTCACCTGTAGGGAGTGTCACTTTCACTCCTTCTGAGTCTTTAAGTTCCATTTAAATCTTTATCCTATGTATCTTTTTTTAACCCTTGATGATCCCTCTGTTTTTCTTTTGTCTCTTCTCCCTCTCCATCTCTCTATCTCTTTCTTCTTCTTTCTCTTCCTCCTTCCCTCTTATAATTGTCTCTATGAGATAATTGATTCCATTATCCAATCTTTCGCATGTTCTCCCTCCCCCCCAACCCTACATTATTGATTAAGCTCAGGTCTGTAGGTGTGTCATTCTGAAATGTGCTCCTTTGCATTCCAAAATATGTTATCCCATTCCTTTTTGTAATTTCTTGAAAAATAACCTTGTGCAGAATAATTTTGTAGTATCTGATTTTTTGTTTCACTTTTAAATGTATTTTCCCTGGCTACTTTTAGGATTTGTTTGTTAGCAATATTGTTAAATTTTTCACTATTTATCTTCAAGTTTCAAGTGTTTTGTTTTGTTTTGTTTTTTTCCTCTTGGAAGTGATACTTTGTTATTTATTCAGAAGTTCTGAGCATTTTTCTTTTAGGATTGATTTTCTGCGTTATGACACTCAGTTTTTTTATTGTCATGTTCTTCTGGGAAACCTGTGATCTTTAAAATCTATGTGAATCTTAACTTCAAAGTCATTCATTCGGGCTCATATGGAAATAATGTATTCCTTTAACATTGCTGCCTTTTGCTTTTCTTCTGCCAAATTTTCATTTGCTTCAATGTTTTTGTGTTCCAAACTGTTAATCACTTCTCTGGAGAGATTCAATTTTTCTCTAATCTATCAATTGTCTTTTCTAATTCTGGATTCATGGAAAGCTCTAACTTCAGACTCATGTTAGTTATTATTTTCTTTTTTTAAGGATTTTATCTTGTACCAGCAATTGTCATTTATCATATTTAAGTGTCCTACCCTCATCCAAATTTGTCATGAGTGAAGGCAAGGAGAAAGTTGGCTGACTTCTAAAGCCCCTGCATTGCTAAAAAGTGAGAAGTTGAGATGAATGTATTTTTGAAAAGGACAAATACTGTTATGGGAATTTTATACCAATTTTGCTACTCAGAAGTAAGATTGTGTGATGAATATCATGCAGAGAGCAGTGTAAAAACACATGGTGGGTGTGAGCAGGCAGCATTTTATAACCAATAAAGAACTCCAAAAATTGATAGGAAAGATGTTATAAAGCAATTGTGAAAAACTTAAAGGTGGCGGGGAGCAAGGAATAACAGATGGCCAGAAAACTCCATTGTTACCTTGGAGATGTCAAGGAAAAAAGGAAGGAGATATAAGGAGAAAGTGAAGAGAACCTGTATGATGTTATATGTAGCCCCTTCAGTGAAGGAGTTTGGGAGGGCCCGGGGAGAATTCCACAGAATGGGCAGGCATGGAGAGGTTGCGTTCTGCATCTATGGAGGGAACTCTCAAATGGATGGTATCATTGATCTACTCAACAGTAAAGTAAGCTTTTTGGTGAACGTTAGCCAAGTCACCCACCTTGTGTGTTATTTTCCCCTCAGGTTCTTTAGGTTAATTGTAAAAATGCTTTTGAAGATTATTTAGTCCAACCTTTCTTGCTATGCTAGTATCCTCCGAATAGCTTTTCTGAGACATGCTCAGAGTTGGACAACCTAACCTCTGCCTGAAGGCCTGTAGTGATGGAGAATCCACTAGCTACTGAAGCAGCTTTATTCTACTTTTAGACAGCTCTTATTGTTAGCAAGTTGTCCCTTGTTGTTCAGTTGTTTCAGTTGTGTCCGACTCTTCATGACCCCATTTGGGATTTTCTTGGCAAAGATACTGGATTGGCTTGCCATTTCCTTCTCCAGTTTATTTTACAGATATGGAACTGAGTCAAAGAGGGTTGAGTGACTTGCCCAAGGTTAAGTAATCTCTAATTACTTCTCACAGCTAGTAAGTGTTTGAGGTCAAATTTGAACTCAGGGGGAGGAGTCTTCTTGAGTCTAGGCCGGGCACTCTGTGCACTATGGCGCCACCTGGTTGCCCCAAATTATCTCTTATATCATGCCTAAATCTGCCTTATTTCAACTCATTGATTCTAGTAGTGCCTGAGACTAAGCCGACCCCTTTTCCAATATAGCAGCCTTTCAAATACTTGAAGACAGTTACCAAATGTCTTCCCCAAGTTTTATCTTTTCCTTAGTTCCTTTAGCCAATTCATGAATGAGGATGGGTCTCTAGTCCCCTCACTATCTTGGTCAACCTCCTTTGGTCACAGCTCAGATGATCATTAACCTTCCTAAAATTTGGCATTCAGCACCATATAGAAGAATCATCATCTCCTTTACTTTGGGAATTTTTCTTTTAATATAGCGTAGAAACTGACTTCCATGTCAGCCAGTTAATGCAAAATAAGTTTGCATATAATCCACCATATATGTCAGGTATTTTTTTCCACACGAGTTGTTGTGTAATTTTGTTTCTGCAATCACCCCTCAATTAAAACTAATTTAATTTTTGAACCCTACGATAGAACTTGACATTTATCTTAAATTTCATCTTCTTTGTTATGTAATTTTGACCAACACATTTCACCTCTGTGTCTCAGTAATAAAATAAAGAGATTTGGCCTAGATGATCTCTAATTGCTTCTAGTTCTAAACCATCTCGTCGTGTGACCCTACCTGTCTCTAAAAGTGAGAGCAGTGCTGGGATAAATGCAGAGAAGTTGGAAGTATGATAATTTTGTCTCAATACAAAGAACAACTTCCTAATACGTGGACCTGTTCCAGAATGGAATGGGCTTTCTTGGAAAGAGTTTCACTTCTGGTGCTTACTACCTGTATGCTTGTGGTCAGGTCACTTAAATTGCCTTGGCTGAAGTTTCATCATTAGTAAAATAGGAGGAATTGAACTAGATGACTTCTGAGATCCCTTTTAGGTCTAGCTCTCCAAACCCATGAATGCTGGCTTATCTTATTGGGGATGTTGGTGGAGAGTTGCCTGTTCTAACAGATATCAGATGAAATGCCCTTTCAAGTCCCCTCGAGCTCTGAAATTCTATAATTCTTCCCCAATGTCACTGTTGGATAATTTGGCCAGTGGAGGCTTTGGGCATGGGAACCTATGCTCATTTCACTTTTGACATACTGAGCAGCACCCTAATTTTCAGCTGAGTTGTATTGCCCCAAGCCCCTGTTGGCCTTTCTCATTAAAGGGTGAAATACTCTAGCTGGGCTCAGTGGCCTGGTCAGTGGTGTTGAAAAAATTAGATTACTGTATAAGGAACGAAGCTGGAAACCACCCAGACTTTAATGTCTTCTAAGCTTTCCGTTTGTTTACAAAGAGGCAGTCAAGCTTTAAATAGCTGGTAGGCTTGAAAAAGAATGAAACCCAGAGATTTAAGAAGTCCATTGCAGTAGATTAGTGCCTTCATGCTCCATAACTGCTGCGCAATACACCAAAATTAGGTTAATGCTTTTCCAGCAAATTGTTGTAGGTCTTTTCCTAATTAATGTTTTTCTTTTCCTCTCTTTGGAATATAGCCTGTCTTGTGACCTATTATTATAAACCAGCATAAGCGGAAATTGCAGATCACAAGTTAAAGATGCCCTTCTGGGTTACCCTGTTGTGGTCGTGGTGAAAGAAAGTCACGGATGTGCACCAGTTGGACAAATAGAGGAACTGAGTGTCTGGATCTTGGAAGCATTAAAACTAATTTCAGTATTGTCATTAAGGTCATTTAAAAAAAACTAAAACTGAATAGGTCAAACCTCCTTAGGCATTTTGGTCTTTAGTTCTTTATGGTACAGGAGAAAGGTTAATTATATTACTAAGGAAGCTTGAGAGGCTATCTTAATGTGATGTGACTGTGGATCAGTTAGGATCACATTTTCATTACGATTAAAAAGATTTCTTGTCCTAGAAGTTTGATCTCATCTGCAGCAAAATGCCATGAGCTGCAGGGCTGCCATCCCTGGCACTGGCACTAGATGGCATTATTGTACTTTGCTGCAACTTTCCAGGCTGGGAGCTGTTGGTTTCCTACTTCCTGGCATCCCCATTCAGAGTCCCAGAAGTGAACTCCCCAAAGTTTCAATCTAAAGTAAAAGCTTATTGTATTAGAGATGTTTGGGAAGTGACTTAGAGGCAGCATTCACAGGCTGGAGAGAAAAGCAAATTCTGGTTGACTTTAAAGGCTGCCATCCCTCCAGTGGCACAGGTTCATTGAGGCATCTTAGTGAAGCATCATAGGATCATAAATTGGGACCTAGAATATAGGGTTGTAGATTTTGCTCTAGAAGGGACCTTCGGGCCATGTAGCTCAAACCCTTCATTTCACAGATTAGGAATCTGAAACCTGACATGATCTCCCCAAAGTTACATAGAAGGTAAATGTGTAGAGGCAGGATTTGAAACTAGGTGCTCCGAATTCAGAATCAGAATCTTTTTCACTGTACCACATATAGATTGGCTATAGGTTATTTTCTTCCCTGAAAAGCTTGTGACTTTTATGATTCCCCTTCTTTAGTAGTTTATATGCTTTTTAAACATAAAATAAATTTCACATAAAATAAATTTATATTTATTTTGTATATGGGGATCAATAGATTCTAGGAGAAATAAAGAAAATAGAGAAATAGAGAAAAATGCCCAAGAAAGGGGGTTTGCAACTTAGTGTCCATGAATATTTTAAAAAAATTTGATAACTGCATTTCAATAGAACTGCTTTCATTTGTAATACTGTGTACTTTATTTTATGTGTTTAAAAACATATTCAGAAAAGGGTTTTTACCAGATAGACTTTACCAGATTGCCAAAGTGGTTCATGATGCAGAAAAGGTTAAGAAAATCCTCACCTTAGAATGAAGAGTTGTTGTTGTTGTTTGTCCTACATTCTAGAAGAGGACCATGACATCAGGGCGATGATGCCATTGACTTATAAGTGAATTGGATTTAAGTGAGGGAGGGCTGTGCAGAGTCACCAGCCTCACTCTCTCCTACAGAGCCATTTGGGTCTAGTGGCAAGATATAGATCAGGATGACTGGAGATGGCCCCAGATGCAGTGGGAGACCTCAGCTTTTTTAAGTTAAGGTCTTTCCTAGGTCTCAGTTTGACTTAGGCAACACCTATTCAGTGATTAAGACTAGGTAAGAAGAAAGAGCTCTGAAAATGCAGCATCATATAGCTATTCTTTTAACATTGGAAGTATAAATATAAATGAAAGCCTATGGATGCCAGAGAAATGGCCTATTAAGCACAGCCTTTGCCCTAAGTCTTCATAGCATCCTGGGATTTAGGTGTCACAGGGATGGGGATGTAGAGTGAAGAGCTATGGTTGGAAAACTGAAGCAAGGCTGAGAAGCCAACCAAATAAGGCTGGGAGGGTCAGTGGGTTATAGTGGAAAGAGCACTGTATAAATACTAAAGTCCTAGAGCTTAGGTGCAACAGATCCTGACTGCCTTCCTGCCACACTCACCACTCCATGGGAACCATCTGCTTCTCGCTTTCCTTCCTTCTGTCCATGTGGGTCAGACAGAATTGTTAGAGCAAAGATAAGAAATTAATACCAGCACAGGAGGCAGCCTAGGAGCTCAGTGGATAGAGTGCTGGGCCTGGAGTCAGAAAGACCTGAATTTGAATCTGGTCTCATACACTTACTAACTGTGTCACTCTGTGCAAATCACTTAACCTCTGTTTGCCTTAATCCACTAGAGAAGGTAGTGGCAAACCACTCCAGTATTGTTGTCAAGAAAACCCCATGGACAGTATGGTCCATGCGGTCATGGAGAATCAGATGCAACTGAATGAATGAACAACAACAAAAGAATGAAGGATAAATCTGACTCATTCAAATAAAGTACTGATGTGCTAAAATGGGAAATAGATAAAGGAAAAGACAATGATTCTGATTGTCACGTTACATCACATCATTTCTTACATAAGTTTAACCATTGTAATCACCATAATGAAAATGCCTCAAAATCTGTGATCTGACTTAGATGTTAATCAATATAATCTCCTTGCTGAGCAGAGAGACATGGTAGCCAAGGGAAATGGTAATTCAGAATGTAAACTCATTTGTTACAGAGAATGGTAGAAGAGTGTGAGCAGTTTCACTTCATAAAACAGTGACGAATGGTGGGGGCGGAAATGAATCTGGAGACATGATTAAACTCAAGTAAATTAGATCATCCCAGTTGCATTTATAGATGAAACTTGGGGGACCAAGAGGGGGTAAATCCGCCAATGTTTTTTAGTATCTTATTTTCCTATTTCCTCATCTTTGACAGTGACACATTTGAACTAACATCACTCCATGATATGTTGTATTAGTACATTGAAGTTGCACTTAAGAAAATAAAGTCAGAAAGTACAATGGTACAGGACCAAGTAACCTTAGAATACATCTGTGCCAGAGGCAACATAATTTTGAAAAAATTGAGAGACTGAGTTTCAAAATATTCAAAGGGGGGAAAGATACCATATGATTTTTTAAAAATATAGGTAATTCTATTTAATAAGGTGCTCATGAGAACATCTATAACTGCTGACTCACATGCCTACTTTCTCATCTCTATAAAACCTTCATGAGAATGAATTACATTATAGAAGGGAAGTAATTATAGATTCTTGGAGCGTATGTCAGGAGAACATGAACTCTAGCAGGCCCTCCCAACATGAAAAGGTTCAAGGTCAGGAGATGATACCATATCATGCAAGTGAATTGGATTTAAGTGAGGAAGGGCTGTGCAAAGTCATCTGCCTTACTTTCTCCTCTGGAGCCATCTGGGTCCTGTGGCCAGATACATATCAGGACACCTGGAGATGGTCCCAGATGCGGTGGAAGACTTTAGTTTAGACAGGTTCATCATCAGATTGACTAGAGGTCAATGAATCTTTCTGCCTAAGCAACTTTCAAGGCAGCTAGGTGGCACAGTGGATAGAATACTAGGCCTGGAGTCGGGAAGATTCATGTTCCTGAGTTTGAATCTGGCCTCAAACACTTACTAGCTGTGTGATCCTGGGCAAGTCACTTAACCCTGTTTGCCTCAGTTTCCCAAATCTGTAAATGAGATAGGGAAGGAAATTGCAAACCATTCTAGTATCTTTGTCAACAAAACCCCAAATGAGGTCATAAAGAGTCAGATACAACTGAAAATGACTGAACAACAATAACAACAAACTTTCAAGGTCTATCTACTAAGACACATGGGATTTTATATTTACATTACTGTGGGGAGAGCCTACTCCATGATCTACACTTATGGGTCCTTGAAGTATACTTCTGGTGAATACTATGTAGGTGTGAAAACTATAAAGCTCTGAAAAATCAAAACTGAACGTGACACAAAGGACAATGAAGAGAAACATCGTGGACATTAGAAGACTGCAGCATATTACTAATAATGACCAGAGTGGACAAGATATGTTGTAATAGATACTGCAGTGGTCTTGTGCTCTTATTGATGTGCATATATCTTGAGGACTGTAACTCATCCACATCATCTTATCTTGTACAACTATGGTCCATGATGTTTAACAGTCTTTCACAGAGGGCTCCCCCAAAGTGCTGAGATATCTTCTTTAGATCTCTTGACATCATGCAGTTTTCAGTGAAGTAAGTGCATTGGCCATTGTTTTTTCCTTCACTCTGACTGAATGATTAATGCATCTCCTTTTACAGTAATATATTTGTTTACTAATATTATCTGTAACACTTTGCCCACACAGTTCTTTCATTGGTAATATCCAAAAGCCTGTGCACTCCATTCCCCTTTGAATGACCTACAACTTTAATTCTTCAGAGACTGTGGTAGTTCATACTTTGAAATTATATAGTAAAACCATCACCAGGAGAATATTGATTCTTCATGAAAATTCTTTTGTTTCATGGACATGTGTGGGGGAGGACTGTCATTAAGAGCACTGTAAAATTCCCCATATGCAGTCCAATTCACTATCCTATTTAATTCAATGACTAGTTCATTATCCATCTGCAAGATTTGTCCAAGAAATATAATGATAGATTAGCTCTTTGGGCTATTCATGCAACTGCATGCCACAGTCTGGACAAAGGGCATTATTATGTGTTTGTTTCTTTCATTACTTCATTCATTCATTCATTCATTCAACAAGCATTTCTTAAGTCCCTACTTTGTGTCAGGCACAATAAAATAGTTTATGCTCCTAACTAAAATTTTATTGAGGGAAAACAACATGTGCAAAGATAAGGAAAAGTGAAATATGTAGGAAGAGATCTTTTTAGTGATTATGTAATTTCATAGGATATCTGGAACCTGTTTCATAGCTTTGGGGAACTTGACCTCTTTCCTCCCAGCATGTGAATTTCCTGTTCCTTTCCAAGGGTCAAAAGTTTTATTCACTGCTTCAGGACATATCCTAGTGGAACAGGAACATGAGTCTCCTGACTTCAAGTCTAATGCTCTATCCATTACACCATAGTACCTTTCAAGGTAATCAGAAAAGGCTTAGTTTCTACTCTCCTCATTTCCCTGCTCTAGTTTTAAAGTGGAATGGCAAAGTTCTTGCTGCATGACTATGTGGAAGAGAGGAGAGTTCTTTAAGATTGAATCAGATCATGATAATACATCCCTTCCCCAAATACCCAACAGAAAAGAGATTGTGTTCAGAAGGGCAAACAGTCCCCTGGTAAATTCTTTTTTAAAGACACCCTTAATCTGTGGTCTTCACTCTACCTAAAACGAAGTAAGACATGTAATTTTTGGTTCCAAAATATTCATTGTTTAACTTGTTCTACCTTCCCTGAATTTAGGCATGGAAGTAAATTGATTGCTTCAATTCACAAAGTCCAGTAAACAATATAAGGAGGTGAATTGAGGTTCTCGAATCTGGAGTTGATTACTATGACATCCATTTGGTCTTTGGAGTAGTCTTTTGGGCTCCTTTTGTGACGAATGAATAAAAGAGAAGTTATACTTTCCTATGGAGGACCCCAAGAATTAAACTCTTTTTTCTTCTACTGATGATTCAGGGCATATATTAAAGGATGATTGCTTCTTTGAACCAATTAAAACTTCTATGTCTGAAAATATTTTATTATAAGTGTAAAATATTTCCAGCATGATACAAAAGTTGGTAGTCAGTGTAATGCTAAGGAATGACTTGTCAATGGCCTTTTTATCCTCTTGCATTAGTTGCTGTCTTCAGATTAGATATTACCACAATGGAAAGAGGTGTTTGTGATCTTGTTGGAAGAGGGCAGATCAAAATTAAATCATGCTAGATTTGGGCTCATTCATTGCAGTTCTATATTAAATTCAGCTTCAGTCATTTGTATTCTTTCTGATGACATTTTGGAAAGACAATTGAAAAATCATGTCAATCACCAGTGGAATCAAACTGGTTTAGAACTTGAATTGAGACATGTCATGTGGTTTTGGGAATGGAAATGAAGCAATTCTGGGCAATCATTTTCATTCTGGGTAGAACAATAAGCTAGGCCAGGGGTGGGGAACCTGTGACCTTAAAGTTCCCCACTCCTGAGCTAGGCTTACATATGGACACTCACTCTGTCCGTTGAGAAAGACAAGTTTTACCTGTTGAATGGGAAACATTGGGTGAGAAGTGAGAAATATTCATCTGGTAGAGATTTCATCACTGATATCTATAATTGCTTTTTTGCTGGTTTTGCTAAGAGCCACTGCACTTTGTGCTCTTAGTTATGAAAATAAGGCCCAAGAGTTGGTGTGTGTGAGGTATGTTTGAGTATGAGAAGAAAAGGTTAGAAATGGAGAAACCCTCCTAGTGTATCACTGACTTGGGATGATGAAATGATAAAAAGGTATCTTGACATGGATACTGGTTAGAGATGGCCCAGAAGAAAGATCTGTAGCCTGATATTGGTGATTGGTCATGTTGGGCTAGCAAAAAATTTTGACAGACTAGTAAATGTTTTGGATAAATAAACTATGAGATATAAGAGTCTCTGCCAGGCAATTTCACATTTTCCTGAATTCTTCTCTAATTTCTTGATGAGTACTAGTATTATCCACTCGAAAAGATGACAAGCTTCCTCAGGGTAGATTCTATGTCTTATATTTCTGGATCCCCCTTAGTGATGTGTAAAACACTGGTTACATCAAACATAAAACATTAAACATTGGTTACATTAAAACTGACATTTAAAATTTTCAAAGCAAAAAAAAATAAAATAAAATTTTTTCAAAGCCCTTTAAATAGATTTGCTCATTATGTCTCACAGGGTTGTTCTAAGTTAAGTACTACAGGTCTTATTATCCCCATTTTACATGTGGAAAAACTGAAGATCTTAGAGTTGAAATGATTCCTCCAGAAAACAAATATCTGAGGCTGGATTTGAACCTAGGTCTTCTTGATTTCAGACCCAGTACTATATAGGTGCTACCTCTAGCTGAAGGTAATTAGGAATTGTTCATTGACTGACTGATTCATAATGGTTTCTATAAATCTCTCTGAGGTTGGACTAGGGTTAATACCCTGAATAGATGATGTGACTCCTGCTGATTGGTGTCACCCATCTGATCTCAGCTGCAATTATAGTAGAGCAAGGACTAAGGGTAGCTATTGGGATAGCCCACTGGACCGGTGACTTCATTGCTATAAGGAACTCCTGGAGAAGGAAACTCTCTCCACCAATGCAGGCCAGCATCTTCTCTGCTATCTCCCATCTGAGAGTTGCCTAGAGCACTTAAAATTCAGATGACTTGACCCAGGTCACACAGCCAGTACACATCAGAGGCAAAACTAGAACCTAGGTCGTTCTGGCTTCAAGACCATCTATCAATCCACTATACTATGCAATGCCATAATTGACTGAGGATTTTGAACTAAAAATAGGGAAAATTGTGAGTTGTTTGGTCTATTTGGGGGGCAAAGGTGGTAGTTATAATGATGGTGAATAGCACTGATTTTTTTTGGGGGGGTGGCGTTTCATCTTTCATGAAGCCTGAACTTTTTATTTTGGAAGTTAACTAACAGCAAGTCCAACCAGTAGCGTCAAAAAGCTAGAAAAATGCATGTAATAAATTAACAAACAAATGCTTTAAAATGAAAAAAAAAAAAAAAGACTGGAGAATCTAACTGAAATTTTCCTTCCTGGATAGACTTGTCTTGTTCCCCAGAGCAATCTCTCTTTTTTTAAAAATTTTAATTAATTTATTTTGAATTATCAACAATCACTTCCATAAGCTTTTGAGTTTTAAATTTAGCCATCTACTCTTTAACATAGACTTTGTGACTGATTTGCTAGCCAGGAAGCAGCAGGGTTAATTAAGCATGTTCTCCTGGAACAGTTCTCAGTTCAGTGAAATGATAAGTTACTAAACAAACACCATTTATTGTTTATGGAGCATTAGTGGGCAAAAGAAATAAAGAGTATTCCTTTTAACCTCAGAGGCATGCCAGGCAGAAGCAAATGAGGTTTCCAATGAGAAGAGAATATAGCAATGCCTAGCTTTATTGTTGGTGTCAGCAGGAAATTGTATTTTTCCCTGGTATTATTTGCAACATATTCCCTCTTTTTCTGTGTTTTTTCCTTAATTTCAAATATTAATAATAACAATAATAGCTACTATTTATATTGTTCTTACTGTTATTCAGTCATTTCAGTTGCGTCTGATTCTTTGTGACCCCACTTGGGGTCACGTTTGGTTTGTCATTTCCTTCTCCAGGTCTTTTTACAGTTGAGGAAACTGAGGCAAACAGGGTTAAGTGACTTGCCCAGGGTCACACAGCTAGTAAGTGTTTGTGGCCAGATTTGAACGCGTGAAGATGAGTCTTCCTGAGTCTAGGCTTGGAGCTCTATGCACTGTGCCATCTTTCTGGCACTTACTGTACACCAGGCACTGTGCTAAATGCTTTACAATTATTATTTCATCTGATCCTCACACAACAAGCCTGAGAGTTAGGTGCTATTATCCCCTTTTTACAGTTGAAGAAACTGAGGCAGGTAGAGTTTAAGTGATTTGCCCAGAATCATATAGCTAGTAAGTGGCTGAGGTCAAATTTGAACTCAGGTCTTCCAAATTCCAGGCCAGTGCTCTATCCATTGCATCACCTAGCTGCCTCTATAAATAAAAACAATATGAGAAGTTAATGGCCAGGTACATAACAGCTAGTATGTATACAGTGCTTTAATGCTGGCAAAACACTGTAACATATGTTATTTCATTTAATCCTTATAACAATCCCGAGAGGTAGGTGATATTATTATCCCCATTTTACAGATGAGGTACAAATTTCAAAAGGAATAACATTGAAGTTCATGCTATGTCTACTTTGCCGAAAACAATATATTTCTTTGGCTCTGTGGCCACTCAAAATGTAAGGGGAAAACAAAACAAAACAAAAAGCCCAAATGGATTTCCTTTTGTCTGATCGAGGACTATGATCTTGGGTTTTAGCAGATGTTTAGCCATACACAGTGTTTGGCCTCCGCATGACAATGTGCAACAGGAGGGCACCATCTGATTCAAGAATCTTTTACAGAAAAAAGGCTGTCAGCACTCTGCAGTTTACTCCTCTTTGTTCCAGTTTCATTGCTTTCTCTCTACTCAGTTTCAAAATGTTGATGGGTCATCAATGATGGTCTTTAAATTGATCCTCAGCTGGGAATTCTGCAGGTGTGCATGTGTGTGTGTGTGTGTGTGTGTGCGTGTGTGCGTGCACGCATGTGCGTGTGCACTTTCTGTTCAATATATACTGATTTACGGTGCTACAAGATGTTGCCAGGGATTTTCTTACAGCTTTCACCCTGAAAAAGGCACATGTGCTTTAAGTTTATCCAAGACTCCTGGGTAATTGCAAACATTTTAGAAAACAAAACATCAAAAAGGAAGATTCTTATTGTTAAAAGACTTGGTTTATTTCTAGTGATTAAAATGACGGGCTTAAAAACTCCATCCCTTTCACCCCTACTCCAGGTCATTTAAAAAAAAAACAACTAACAATGAAATCTTTTAAAGGAATAAGGCTTTTTAATATATTCATCATCCAGCTAGACTGTAAGTTCCTCAGGGGGAGTTGACCTTTAGACATCTGTCCTCATATTCCTCATATAGGCTCTAACCTAGCACAGTGCCTACTACATGTTGGGTGCTTAATAAATTCTTGTTTATTGATCATCATCATTAATCATTATTATTAATTCATTCTTTATTGGTCTTTTCTTTCTTATAAAATTTTAAAATGTTGGGACAGCTAGGTGGCGCAGTGGATAGGGTACCGGTCCTGAAGTCAGGGGGACCTGAGTTCAAATCTGACCTCAAACCAAACACTTGACATGTAACCAGCTGTGTGACCCTGGGCAAGTCACTTAACCCCCATTGCCTAAAATTAAAAAAATAATAATAATAAAAAATTTTTGAAATGTTTTTATTGATGTCTTCTTTTTTTATCATCGCAGTTATGCTTAGTATCCCTTTTCCTCCTCCAACTAGCGAGATACCTCATTGGGGAAAAATAACTTAGTGTTTTTTTAAAGACAGAAGAATAAAGAAAAAGAAAAAGGGGGAAAATCAGCCCAAATGATGAATATATTGACAAGGTTCAAAAGCAAGTGTGATGTTATGATACCTGTGGACCTCCCACTTTCATGAAAGAGTGTTTTGGGGGTACCTTCCTGTATCTCTTAGTTGGAGCTATGCTTGATCTTTATAATTTTGTTGTATTCACTTTTGTTTTTTGGTGCGTGATTCTTTCCACTTACATTGTTGGAGTTATTGTGTATATTTTCTTGGCTCTGCTTATGTCACTTTGCATCAGTTTATGTAGCTCTTTCCATGTTTCCCTGTATGCATCATGTACATCATTTCTTATAGCATACTAATAAGCCATTACATTCATGTACCACAATTTGTTTATTCATTCCCCAATTGATGGGTAACTTTGTTTACACTTTTTAGGTATTACAAAAAGTGCTGCTTTAAATATTTTTGCATATGTAGGGTTTTTCTTCTTATGAAGATAATATTCTTTGGGGGTATAAACTCAGTAATGGAGTCTCTGGTTTAGAGAGTAGTAATATTTTAGTCACTTTATTTGCATGATTACAAATTAGTTTCCAAAATCATACTATTTCATAGCCCCACCGACAATTAGTGTGACTATCATTCCACAACCCCTCCAACATTGACTATTGCCATTTTTGGTCATCTCTGCCAATTAGCAAAGAACTCTCATCAAAATTCACAGCTCTTAGAAAGTCCTCCTTAAGTTAAGTCTATTGAGTAGACAGTGAAACAGACACTAGTGAAAATAGAATGAATGTGCCCTAGAATCACCTTTTCCTTAGCTACCCTGTTGACCAGGCATAAGAAGTGGGCATTATTGCTATTCAAAATTCTCAGTTTATCCCAGGTGGAATATCATACACAGAGAATATTTTTTAAGATTCCCTTTTCAAATTTTTTCAAAGAGGTGATTTCTCTCTCACACTGGCTTTTTTTTTTTTCACGCTGTATGGGCAGGAACACAAATATAGTTTGTAGGTATCACTGTTCTATTTAAATCCCAAACCTAACAGAACCTCTGTGAACCTTCCTTCCTTCTACCTTTCCTTTTTTTCCCTCATAGTCTTTGCCTGACTCTAATCTGCATGGTAGCTTTGACCTACTCAGTTTCCAGCTTGGACTGGTTTATTCTTCTATAGTTGGCCAGTTGTTCCCTTGTTTTTGGGAGCTCACTACATTAATGCCAAATTTAATTAATCCAGACACCTTACTGGCCTAGTCCTCTGCAGCTCGGAACTTCTAAGCTCAAGAGATCTACTAACCTCAGCTTCCCTGATAGCAGGCATGTGCCACCATGCCCATGTACAGGTACCAATTTCAAGGATTTTCTCTCTTCTGTTTCTCCATCAGGATTTCCATGTGCTCTCCAGTTCACCTGCCTATAATCTTAAAGTAGAGCCATTGTATTTAAATCTTTTACCCAAATTGTTAGCTATCTCCTCCTAAAAAGGATGGTTAGGTAGCTTCTAATTCCATGGGGCAGAAATAGATTTTCCAAAAGTTTTGTCTGTCACTTGTTATTAATGGCTTAGCGGTGGTTGCTGAAATATCAAGCAGGAAAAAAGAACACAACCCTCTTATTACCCTTTCCTAAGACGGCTGCAGTAATTTGAGCAGAAACAGTCTCATTTCCAAAAAGAGAGAGAGAGAGAGAGAAAACAGAGAAATTCTCCTGCATGAAAAGCTTGAACCAGAGCTGCCATGTTCACTTGTTTTTAAAGCCCCTACAGGCCATGTCACATATCTGGGTCGTGGGGTCTATTGATTATGTGTCAGGCCCCAAGGTGTCAGTAATCAATAATACTAACCTACAGAAAATGTGGCTGTGATTTCATAAAACACATCATTTAGTATCCACTCCTTTTGGTCTTTAAGTTTTGTTTTGAACAACAAAAAGCAAAACACCTAAAATGCTACAATATTCATGCAAACAAAGGCAGCTGACACCCTCAGCTTTAGATTACTCAAACATCTGACTTCCTTTTGTCTCTCAGTCCTGGAACAACATGGGGTAACAGTGGGAGGTAGGGGAGATATAAGATAGGAATTTAAACAGAACTATTCCTGAAGAATAGAGATGAATAGTGGTTTTCTTTCGCGGTCATGAGCACTATAACCTTGACCTTTTATTAATATTTAATCAGATGCTTAGAGTGGAGCACTTTTTATTTTGTAAAGTACTGAAAACCCGTTTAACTGATGAAAAAACTCATTTAACTCCCCAGTGATGGAGGAGACTTATTACCTCTGAATTTGCAAATCTCCCCTGGCAACAATTTTTTCCATGGATGAGGGGTGCTATGTAGAGTAATGGTGAGCTCTAGTTATGGCAAAAGCCTCATCTTAAAGTGTGCTTGACAGCATAAGTGGGTGAGAAAAAGCTGATGTCCTGCTAGCTGATAGACATTCCTGGGATGACCATTAGGAAGACAGATACAGATTTAGAGGTGGAAGGGAGCTCAGAAGCCATCTAAGCTTTCTCCCTCACTTCACAGATGAGGAAACTGAGGCCCAGAGAAGTGACATGACTTACCCAAAGTCACAAGGGTAGTGTCAGACTCAAAGTCCTCTGCGCTGCTGGGTGGCACAGTACATAGAGTGCTGGGCCTAGAGTCAGGAAGACTCCTCTTCTTGAGTTCCAATCAGGCTTCAGATGCTAGCTGTGTGACCCTGGGAAAGTCACTTAACCCTGTTAAGTTCTAATGATTGATAAATGTAAAGTGAAAGGTGATAAAATTATAGCATTTAAAATAAAGAACATTTAGAATTTATATTGATGCAACTTCAATGTAGTCTATAAGTCTTTGACTTTTTTGAGTGTTTTTTTAAAATTTCTGAGTCATTTTCCAACATGTTTTTCTCTGTCCTCTCCTATATCAGTCTTTGCAATTAAGTCACCAAGTATATGGTGGCATGATTTGGACGGTATTAACCTACTTCTTTTTAGAATATCTCTGTCTCTTTCTTTGAAATAGATGTTGGTACCTAAACGATAACTATATTCACGGTGCTTTATTTATAAATGTTCATCATAAGCACCTTAGTAGATGTCCATGTTACCTATCAAATGGTGTTTCTTGTTACATTTTTATATACAATAAAGTCAATTTTACTAACTTTGTTGGCATCCTTCTCCAAAGGGAACCGGTAATCCATCCCTCTGTTCAGCTGCAATTTACTTTTGTCTTCTTTATTTTTTTTAATTTATAGTGAGAATGCCAAGAATGATATAATTCAGTTCTTCTAGTAGTGCAGTCATTCATTAGTCACTGGACTAAAGATCTCATGTTTAGTGCACCAAATATTAATTAATGTTTATAGACGATCTAAAAACGATGTGATTTTTAACTTCTCTTCCCCTGCTTTCCACTGCTCTGCCATGTTAGTGGCAAAAGCAGAAGGTAGGGCATCAAAGCCTAAAGGTGATTTTATATTTGTTCGTTTGTTTGTTTTGTGGTTTGTCAGGATCAAAGAAATCATTGTCTACTGGCCTGTCAACTAGCAGGAAATTTTCCGTCTTCAGCTTGGCTGGTCTTCAGAAAGCAGCTATAGTCTGTAAGTCAAGCCTATACTGCTTCCAGTATGGCTTGTAGCTCCACAGACGTAGCCTTTGGGAATCCAAGGTCACTTCTTTGTAAGAATGAGGCATTGGTATAGGAGCACGTGCAGTAACAAAGGAAAACAACAACAAATTAAAAAGGAAAAAAGGCAATGATGTTACGGAAGAGTCCTACTCTTTGATGTGGTTTAGCAGCTCTGTACTAACAATTTTATTATGAAATTACATTAGTTGGGAAACTTTATGTGGTACATGCCCTGCAATATAATAACACTTCATAATTTAGGCCAACCAGGTGAGGTATTTTTGAAATATTTAATCCGTAACAGTAATATCAATTTATTAATGACATTTACTTAATACTAGCAACAATTCTAAACAGTCTAACAAAGCAATAGGTAGTAGAGATCCTTCGATGGCATGCTTGAATGAACAAAGAAAAACCTGTGATTTTCACGTAAATTTTAGAATGTAAGCAGTGCTCCCTAGGGTGCAAACAGTTTGTTTTCCTAAGTATTTGAATACTTAATTATCCATATAGCAGCCTTTTGGTTTCCAGAATGCCAGTAGCCTCAAGCATATGATTTAGAATGTCTTTGAATATGGAAGGAAAAAAAAATGGAAAGCATTTCTAGCAGCCAAGATACAGTTTGAAAAGTAAACCATAACATCAAGGCTAAGTAGTTGAAAACCTCAAAATTTCACCTGACATACTACGACTGATTTGTTTCTTGCCTGGAATGAAAGGTATGTTCTGATGGTATGAGGTTTATAAAAGGTCAGGATTTTTTTTTTTTGTATAAAAATTAAAAGCAATAGGAGACAGAAAAGACAACAAAGAGGAAAGAATGTAGATCAGGAACAACAGAAACACCTAGACTAGAAATCATGACAAGATCAGGCATGACTAGCAGAAATTGAAAGTAGCAAAGAGGGTGGTAAGCAGTAGGAAGTAGACTAATTCTGTGCTTTGACAAAGAGCACCTAGACCCTCAAAATTTCAGCTACAAAAAGCCCAACTCCAGAGAGTCTCTGATGTCGATCTCTGTGGCAGTACGTCACCTGTGGCTGAGTAGCCTCTATACTTTGTCCCAGGTACTGTAGTAGTTGTCCTCAAGGACAGGGATTCTACTAGTGAGTAATACAGTAATGTACAGTATATATATATATATATACATATATATACTGTATTATATATATTATATATGAGGTCAAATGTGTTTTCTTACGTTAGTTTCTCTAGTTCATCTTGCTTGTTAGCCATTCTTTGTTCATTTATATGTTCATGTATACAGGGCCATGAAGTCTAATTGAGAGTTGATACACTAGATAAAAAGGGACATATGAAGAAAGCAATTAGCAATTAGCACAATGTGATGAGTTCACATGACTCAACAGAAATGAACTATCTCCTCAACTACGTGTCTCATTCTTGCAGAGAAGTGACCTTGGATTCCCAAAGGCTATGTCTGTGGAGCACAAGCTAGACTGGAAGCAGTATAGGCTTGACTTACAGTAATAATATAGTAATATAAGCAGGCAAGGAAATTATACAGTATATTTAAAAGATTTCCAATAAAATCTAGTTGAAGTGTGAATTTTTAGCTCTCTAGAAAACTTTCTTTTTTTGGAAAAGTCATTCCTCAACAATTCTGAAAAAAAAAGTATAGAATTTTAAACATTTCCCACAATCTTGTTTAATCCTGTCAATTTGCCTCATCTCTGAAGGAGAGGAAGCATTGCATTGTGAATAGGGCTTGGAATCAGGAGGTCCTGTGTTCAGATCCTCTGACACGTACTGGTCGTATGGCTTTGTATGACATACAAAGGCACATAACTGCTGTCTTATCAAGCAGCTTCCAGAGTCATACCAAAACAAGAGATATCCCATTTAAAGCAAGCTCTATTGTACTGTTCTATAGAATTTCTACAGTACAGACAAGTGAAAAATAAAAATAAAGCCTGTAATTAGCATCCTAGTGTGGGTAATCCTGCCTATGCTACTGTCTTTTCTGGTTGAAAGGTCAGTTTCCTATTGGTGCCGTTCTAGCTCTTCATTTAAAACTGCATAAATTTGAGTCCTTGATGGGCTCTGGGTATTTGACCAGAGTGCAGAAATCATGTCCAGAAACCACTCCATTGTGTGCTGCCCTTAGGCAGGGGCAACAAAACTTCATACTGAGACTCTTCTCCTCTTGTGAGTAGTAATAAAGTATTGTTGTTGTTGTTGTTTTTAACGGCTATCCCCTATGTGAGTCTTTTGCTTTACATCCAAGCTCTCCTATTGTGCAAGCTCACTGGCCTATAGTTTGCAGATTGTTCTCTTTCCTGAAAAAAATTAGGACAACTTCTCTAGTTCCTTGATACCCACCCTCTCCCACCCTCCACAATTAAAGAAACACCACTGTCTGTGTCTCAGTAATTGCATCTGCCGGTTCTTTTAGAACTTGAGGAGATAGTTCACTTCAGTTGGGTCATCTGAACTCATAGCGTTCTGCTAATTGCTTTCTTCATATCTCCCTTTTTACCTAGTGTATCAATTCTCAATTAAACTTTATCCCCCATATACATGAACATATAAATGAGCAAAGAATGGCTTAACAAGCAAGATGAACTAGAGAAACTAATGTGAGAAGACACATTTGACCTCAATTAGTAGATATCACTGAAACTTGGAAAGATGAGACTCATGAAGAGATTATTCATACAGAACAGGAGAAGAAAAAGGTATTTGTGGGGCAAATAGGTGGGACAGTGGGTAGAGCCCTGAGCCTAGAGTCAGGAGGACCTGAGCTCAAATCCAGCTTCAGATACTTATTAGCTTTGTAAGCCTGGGCAAGTCAATTTTTATCTGCCTCAGTTTCTTCAACTGTAAAGTGGGGAGAATAATAATGCGCACCTCTCAGCGTTGTTGTGAGGGTAAAATGAGATAATATTTGTAAAGTACTAAGCACAGTAAATGCTTGTTCCCTTCCCTTTGTGTCTGGGTGTTGGGGAAGGAATCAGGAAGTGAATCAGCATCACATATTAAGAAGATATATTCATGTGAGGAAATCTTGGAGCTCTGGGAATGGAGGTGTCGGGGAGGGGAAGGTGAGGGAGAAAGCATGGTACAGAACACTTGAGTAAAGTACAATGAAGGCAGAAACAATATTGTCAGGTTCCTCATCTGTAAAATGAGCTGGAGAAGGAAATGGCAAACCAATATCTTTGCCAAGAAAACCCCAAATGGGGTCATGAAGAGATGGACATGACTGAACTGACTAAACAACAATAGTATATAGTAAAGTCACTCATATAATCCTTCTGACATTGTACAGATGATATCGTGCTAATGGAATTAAGCCTCATAATTATTAGGGCAACACTTCAGGGAGATCTCATTGCAAGAGATTGGTCTAATGACCCACAAGGGAAAACACTAACCTGATGTGTATTGTTGCAACTTATCGGGCATCAGAATCATAATCAAAACGGTGGCTAACCAAATGACCAATGGAAAGATTAATGATGGCCATAAGTAGTCTGCAGTCTGTAATTGATTATGACTTGCATGCAAGACATGGTGTAAGGATGTCATCTAGGAAATGTATAATCAGAAAGGAAGGTGGTCTAGTTATGTACCAAGACTAAGGGATAACAAAGGGAAAGCTTGAGTGCTACATCAGTAAAGAGGAAGACTGCTACCATGTTGGGTAGATCTTGTGTAGGGTATTTCTGGTAGGGCATAGACAGGGATCTTGTGGATGAGAAGGCAGAGGATCATAGATTTAGAACTGGTAAAGGAACTCAACAATCATTTGATTCAACTATATCATTTTACATATGAAGAAGCTGAGGTTCATAGAGCTTAGATGATTTGCCATGATCACAATAGAGCTAGAATTTGAACCCAGGCCCTTTAGTTCCAATCCAGTATTCTTTGCACTACACCATGCTGCCTGCCTTGGATATATTATGATCTGAACTATGGGTTAACCTCATTGATGTGATTATTAGGTCCACTTAAGTGCTAAGACATGTGTTCATAATACATTGATAATCTTATGGGTTTCAATGGCTTTCCTCCTCTAGTTTCTGTTAATTCATTTGATCAAACAGCAAACTTTTACTATGCTAAGCACTTGAAATACAAGAAAAACCAAAAACATTACCTGCTGTCAAGGGGCTTATATCCTAATGGAAGAGATATGAAATAAATAATGAGGCATATCTAAGATCTATATGTGTGTGTGTGTGTGTGTGTGCGCGTGCACGTGTGTGTGTGTGTGTGTGTATGTATAGATAGAGAAAGAGAGAGAGAGAGAGAGAGTAGATGGAAGGTAACCTTAGAGAAGAAGGCACTAACACCTATGGCCCTGGGAATGTTCTCTTAGAGAAGGTAGCATTTGAACTAGGTCAAGAAGGAGACAAATAGACGCAGCATTCAGCTGAACTGGGAAGATGAAAAGTATGGTTGTGTTCATTTTGCCTTTCATGATTTGGAACCAACAACTGCTTTTGTTCTTAGTTGAAAACAAGTCAGACTTCATTTATGTGGGGTCACCATAGAAGGCTCAAGTGTTGCTTCGTTGGGGATAAGCATCTATCCTATAACTGATGAGAAATTCCACCAACTCAGCATGACCCAAATTCAGAAACTTCCTATCCCATTCCCAGTTCCATAAATGTCAATCCTCAACTAGGATTCTAGAATATTGTATTCAGAGGCAGCATATTAAAAGAGTTCTTATGTTTACCTAGCATAATTCTTGCTCTTTCCTAATCCCCATCCACCCCACCGACTCCTGACAGAGCTACTCCCTTATTTAATACAGATTGCCTGATAAATTCATCTTTATTTTTAAAAATGGGTCCTCTGGTATAGAAATAATAATGCTATGACTAATTATAAAACCATTACATGATTAAACTCAATTAACTTCAAATAACCCTTGAAATTTGCTTAATGTCAGCCCTTGGCCCTGGCTGAACTGATAAATATTTCTCACCTTTGAAATTTCTATGAAAAGAGAATATTAGAGTATAATACCTGACACTTAGGGAGCAAACTAAAATTCTCTTAGTACTGAGGCAGGAAGTGCTATACCTGGGTTGGCTCACAGAGCACTCTGTCTGATGTTGGACCTTGGTTACAAATGAGGGCTTTCCTTTGGGGCTCCATATGCTAATGGTCTTGTCTCAGGTTTTCATTAGGGTGATTGTCAGTTAATTGCTCTAGTATGAACCTGGAACAGGAAAACTGAGGGGTTCAAGGATATAGCAAGGATATAGTCTTGTACTTGGATTATGAGGTGTGAACTATGCTGACCATCTTCCCTGGGGGTTCCTACCACTGTGGTCAGATTCTGCCATCTATCACACAGGACTCTTGAGAGAAGAAAGGGCTGATCAGAAAGTGTTGTCAAGGATGGAGCTGTCACTGAACTTGTGATACAGAGCTGTCACTACCAAACCATTTGGTGTGCTTAGTGTCCAAGATCTTAGTCATCTTAGACCAAAGTCATAACTTCCCAAAGGGCCCATAAAACATAAGAAATACAGAGACATAGGGAGAATTTCGGCCCAGAAACACCAGACTTATGTGGCCAGACTAGTCCACCATGAAGACTTCTCACCTGGTTTTCTTTTGCTTTCCTCCAAGGCCAAAAAACTCTTGATATTATAATGAGACCTCCTATATAAATACTAGCAAAAAGGTCTCCTCCCAGTTTTTATGAATTGACTTTAGGTAGCCCCAGAACAAGAGAGAGGGGAAGCTAGGTGCCACTCCTCAATGAGTGGAGGCAGAAAGAGCGGAGTTCAAATCCAGCCACAGACACTAGCTGTGTGATTGCGGGCAAGTCACTTAACTACTGTTTGCCTCAGTTTCCTCATATGTAAAATGGGGATCATAATAGCATCTATCTCCCAGGGTTGTTGTGAGGATCAAATGAGATAATCATTGCAAAATGCTTAGCACAATGCCAAGCACACAGTAGGTGCCATATAAATGTTAGCTGTTGTTGCTGTTATTATAATACTCTCCATGGGGCTTTTGGCAGTGACTCTTACCTTTCCATTTCTACAGCTCGACTGCCCAGGCTTCTTTATTTTGCAAGCATATATTTTGGTCTTGTTCTGACTGAGAAGAGTAGGACTCTTCTTATTCTCAACAAAGACTATTTATTTACAGAAATCCTATCCCTCTAATTCTGGCAAGAAAGAAGAATGCTTCCACATAGTGGTATGACAATAAGAGAAACAGGCCAGTTGAGCTGTGAGAGTAGGAATGCATTAGCTGTTGTCAATAGCATTATGAGGGCATTGCCGTCTTTTTTACTGTGACTATCTGTAGGTCATTATAAAAGCTGGGAGAGCTAAAACTTCTGGGCTGATTCCTTACATTGGTTTTTTTATACTGTAACTATAAAGTTGATTGTTTTGGAAAGGAGGAGAGTAAGAAACCCAGTTTAATCTCTTCTTGGCATAGCTGTATAGTTCTGGGCAGTTTAGCTACCGGAGTGGATTTCCTTGTGTGTCTCTTTCCATATTATATAGTCCATGCTATAACCTGCTTGAGGTCCGAAGTACAAAAATGGGGGGAGAGGAGCGAGGAAATAAGCATTTATAGAGTGCCTAAAATGCACCAGGCATTGTCCCAAGCATTTTACAAATATTGTTTCATGTCATCCTCACAACAACCTGTGAGGTAAATGTTGTTATAATCTATACAGTTGAAGAAACTGAGGTAGGTTGAATGTGACTTGCCCAGCGTCATACAGCTAGTACTGGTCCAAGGTGAAATTTGAATTCAGGTCTTCTCCATTCCAGGCCCAGTGCCCTATCCACTAATCCACCTAGCTGCTTCTAAGGGGTGCTGGCACTTTTGTCATGTCATCTTCCCAGTATTTCTCTTTCCAGGCACCTGAAGAGAGTCTGAAATGGCATAACTTCTCTCTTGAATCTGTAAGCCAAAAGACTAGGATCTTTCCTCTTTTCAGCTCCCATCAATTCTGCCCCTCAGGCAAGCATGGAGCTCTGAGTAATCAATCTTCACCAATGAGGAGAGAATTCCATATCAATGGACTTTGAGGCTTAGGTTCTACATGTCTTTGCAAACCTTAAAGTACTATATGCATCTCACCTATCATTATGTAGTAGATGTTAACTCCTGAGGGGAAGAGAGAGTTTCATTTTGTCTGTGTCTCCTGGGCCTTGCACAGTGAGTTAAGCATATGTATTAATAAATGTATGTTGAATTCAATTGATAGTACCCTTTGAGCCCCTCCTGATTCTCTTGAGTATCTCTGTGTCAGTAATTATGGGGCTCTAACAATAATACTAGCACCCTGGACTCATTTCCCAACTCCATAAGCCTACAGAGTTTGATGGAAATTTTCTATGTGCTGAGTGAACTGCTTCTAGAAATACTGGGCCCTCAGCTTGTGACAAAGAAAGTGTTTTCTACTCAAATGAGTATGGCATCTCTGCTGGATTTAGTACCTTGTTTTTTGCCTGATTTTGCTATTGTTTCCCTACCCTAATTCCAGGGAAGCAAAAGTAAGTATAAGCCTTCCTGGGTAAAAGCAAATTTGTCTTTAAGACTCAGCCAATAAGTGGTTTCAGTAGAATGTTTATTGTGGTGGGGCAGATTAGCAGAAAGCCTCTCTGGATTTGTTAGTTTCTCTGATAGAGTAGGGGAAACTCTTGCTATAAACAGATCAAGGAAATGTTTCTGCCCCCCCCCCCCCTTTTGTAAGTCATTGAAAGCAGGATATATCTATGAGAAGACAGTCTTTGATGGCATGGCATACATGAGTGAATTTCACCAACTAAAAGTCCTCTTGGGCTGGAAGAGGGTGGTGCTAATGGAAAGATTGTTGAAAGACTTTACAGAGAACTTAGAATTTCTAGACTCATGGTTTTAGAGTTGGAAAGGATCTTAGAGGTCATCTAGTCTAAGCACATGATTTTACAGAGGAAATAACTGATGTCGAGAGAAGATAATAAGATGCATTTAAGATCGTACAGGTAATAGTAAGGAAAACCCTAACTCTTTGACTCAAACACAGCCCTCTTTCTATTGCAAACCTTTCCAGGGTTGATGGATTAGCTGAGCCTTCTACAGCTAAGGATTGGGTGGTTTTAATTCATATTAACGTACAGGTAGGAAATAAAACATGATGTAGCAGAAAAATCACTGTACTAGGTATCAGGAGATTTGAGTTCTTATTAGAGTAAAGAATACAGTTGTTTTCCTGTTTGAGGTTTTTTGTTTTGTTTTGTTTTGTTTTTATAATACTCATCTTTGGTTAATCTACAGTAGCAGAAGGTGGTGCTGGGAACTTCTGATTCCTTAATTTCAAATAATTTCCCCACAATATCACTCCATGTTCTTGAAGAATAGTTTTCCTTCAATCTGACTATCCCAAGGTGCCCTGAGACTTGTGTCTTCATTGATTGAATAATATTATTAAGCTATTTATGCCCAACTCTGATCCTTAGATAAATTAAAAGAAGTCTGGGAGTCTGGATAGTTGTACTGAGGATTTCATTTTGAATTAATAGAATTGGAGTAGTGTGTCTTAGAAGACAGGCTTTTATCAAATACAGTTATTGAAAGGATTTCCCACTCCCCCAAATCTATAGCTTTTCTTTCTATTCTAGTTTCATTGATCTTATTTATGTAAAAGTTTGAAAATTTTTATAAAATTTAAATAGTCCATTTTGTATTTTATAATTTTATTTCACTGAGAATCTTTTTACTCTCCATAGCTGTCAGAGACATACCTTTCAAAATTCCTTTAATAGTTTTATGCTTTGACTTATCTAGTTGGAATTTATCATAGTAGATGGTACAAGATGCTAGTCTAAATTTACTTTCTTCCAAATTGTATTCCAATTTTCCCCAGAAGTTTTGTTGAATAGAATGTTTTCACTGATTCTGTGTGTTTGGGGATTTACCAAACTCTAGACTCCTGTAAGTGTGCTTTCAGTTCTATAGGATTGATCTACTTTTATTTATTTATTTATTTTTAGGCAATTGGGGATTAAGTGACTTGCCCAGGGTCACACAGCTAGTAAACATCAAGTGTCTGGTCTGAGGTCAAATTTGAACTCAGGTCCTCCTGACTCAAGGGCCGGTGTTCTATCTACTGCACCACTTAGCAGCCCCTACTTTTATTTTTTATAATCTGGTACCAGAAAATTTGCGCAGCCAGGTGACACAGTGAATAGAATGCTGGGCTTAGAATCAGGAAGACTCATCTTCCTGAGTTAAAATCTGGCCTCAGATACTTACTAGCTGTGTGACTCTGGGCAAATTACTTAACCCTGTTTGCCTCAGTTTCCTCATCTGTAAAAAGAGCTGGAGAAGGAAATAGCAGTATATTTGCCAAGAAAACCCAAAATGGGGTTGCAAAGGGTCAGACATGACTGAAACCAGTGAACAATAACAACTAGAAAGTTTGGATCATTACAGCTTTGTCGTATCATTTGAAATGTCTTAACACCAAACCTCCTTCATGCTTCCTTTTTTTCATTATTTCCCTGGATAATCTTTTATTCTTCCATCCATCTGATTTTTTAAAAACTATTTTATCTAATTGTGTAAAGTATCTCGTTGGAAATTTGATTGGTATAACACTAAATCTGTAGAGTCCTTTGGGTGATATCATCTTTTATGATATCACAAAAATCATAATACTCAAGTTATTTAGGTTTTCCTTTATTTCTGTGAAAATTGTTTTGTAGTTGTATTTTTATTTCTGTCACTTGTGTGTTGTAGCTTAACTTCCATATATTCCAAGTTTTTGTTATTTATGCACAGAAATAGTGATTATACTGACTTTACTGCTGTCATACTAAAAATCTTGATGGTCTTGATTTTTCAATATTTTAAAGTTTTCCATATAAAATAGCATATGATCCACCCATAGAGATAATTTCTCCTCTGCTTTTCCAATGCTTATTCCTTTAATTTCTTTTTCTGGCTTTATTGTGATAGTTATCATTTCTAGTATTTTGTCAAAGAATAGTGGAGAGAATGGTTTTCTCCATTATAAATAATGTTAGTTCTTAGCTTTAGATAATTTTTTTTGATCATATTAAGTAAAGGTCTCATAGAAAGAACTTAATTAGGTGCCTATATTCTTCATTTTTGAGAGCAGTTTATACAACATAGGGATTGCAGTGTTTGTCCTTTTAGTGTTTGATATAATTCACTTGTAAAACTGTTTGAGCCAGGAGGGTTTGTTTTTTTTCCAGTTCATTTATGTCTTGCTCAATTTCTCTTTTTGAGATAGGGTATTTCAGATTGCGTGTTTACTGTTTCATTGTATATTTTTGTGGATACTCATGCATTTCATTTAACTTATTAGTTTGGATGGCATATAACTATATATAGTCACTTCTAATAATTTTCTTTATATTCTTGCCAATCATTGTGAGTTCTTACTTCACAATATAGTTTAACTGTAGAGTTAATGGAGGGCAGTAATATATATGATTGGAACTATAAGAAGTGTACAGGTCACAAGGAGCTTTAAATGTCCAATGAAGAATTATATTCGATCTTTAAAACTGTTATTAGTTTTCATCAGTCAAGAGATTTTGAATTAAAAGTGGTAGCAACATGTCTTTCTGTCTTGTCATTGATTGAGGCAGTACTTTGATACTTGGCAGCAGAATCATTTGCAAATCAATCAAGTTGTACTTTTTAATTGAACTGAAGATCTCTGGTGCATCAACAGATATAGCACTTGCCAGTGACCCAGAAGCATAAACTGTACCAATCATCTAGTAGGGTCATGTCTTTGATCCACAGGTCCAGTCAGAATGGCTCAAGAGAGATTCTGTCAAAGGGTGGGTGTATTAAGATAAAGAGATTGGAAGTCAAGAATGGGATGTTCTGTTTCCATTTGCATCTCAAATCACTTAACCTATCTCCATCATTACTACTGACTGAAAATTTGTTCTCCACACTTTAATTGTTAAGAGCTTTGAAATTCCTACATGGATGAGGCTTTGTGAATTCAAAACCAAAAATACCTTCCTTGAGGATGGGTACTCTATATTTTTTGTTTTCTTTGTCTCCATGATACATCAACAGGGTTTTGTAAACAGAAGGTGCTTACAAAACACAGTTGGATAATTGACTTCTTTGTCTTTGCTTTTCCAAATTCTTACATTGCAGAAAAGGGGATTTGGAAAATATAAAAAGTTCATTAAATTCTATTTTCTTTCTAGAGTCTTTCTTTTTCTTCCTTTTTCTTTTTACTTCTCTCACCCTTTTCTCTTTTCCTTCTCCCCTTTCCTCTTCCTACATCCTCCCTTTTCTTCCCTTCCATCTCCTTCCTTCCCTTCCCTTTCCTGTCTTCCCTCTCCTTACTCTTCCCCCCCTTTCTTTCTCCCTTTCTCTCCACTACTCCTCTTTCTTCCTTTCCCTCTTTTCTCAATTGTGTTGAGATGGTCATTTTGCATCATTCCACAAAGGAAAAATGAAAAAAAGGTGACAACGCAATGTCATTCTCTTTGATTCTTCTTCAGTGCAGATTTCCTATGATTTATCCATCTTTCTGCTTCTTTGCTTCCTGAGTTCACCCTTGTGTATAACTACTGGAAAACATTATGGAGGGTGGAGCCAAGGTGGCAGGGATTCATTTAAGCTCTCCCCAACCACCCCCCAAACAACTTTAAATAATGCCTCAAAACAAATTCCGTAGTAGCAGAACCCATCAGAAGAGAGAGGGAAACAATTTTCCAGTCCAAGACCATCTTAGAAGGTTTGCAGGAAAGGTCTGTTGCACTAGGGTGAGAGTGAAGGCCAGCACAGGCTGGCCCCCAGCAAACCAACAATAAGCCCTGGAGGCAACTGAATCACTGGCAGCAGTGTCAGTTTCCAAAACTCTCAGCCCACAGATAATAAGGGGTTCAGACAACAGATCAGAAGGAGATTATAGGAATCCCTTTGCCAGCATTGGGGACAGGACTCTGTTACATTACCCAAACTTGGATCTGAGTCACAGTCCTGGGTGTTAGTCTCAGGGTGAGGAGGAGCACTAACACATCAGAGCTTTGAGGCTCTGAGGAGTTGGACACTGGTCGCAGTTCAAGGGTGGAAAAGACTGCTTGTGGTCACTTACAGACCAGAGCACAGGCCAGGAAAATAGTAAATACACTTCTCCCCAGATCATATCACCTTGGAAGAACAGAAAACATACAGGTCCCCAGAATTGTCACTGAAAACAGCTGCTTAAGTAAATCTGAATTTTAGGAAAGTGCCCTCTCCACTCCAGAAGCAGAGTCCAAGTTTAATAAAGAGTGAAAAGTCAAGAAATAGGCTGGAAAATGAGCAGACAGCAGAAAAAGATCTTAACTAGAAAGTTACTATGGTGACAGGGAAAATCAAAACAGAAACTCAGAAGAAAACAATAAAGTCAAAACTGCTACATCCAAAGCCTCAAAGAAAAATATGAATTGGTCTCAGGCCATGAAAGAATTCAAAAAGGATTTTAAAAATCAAAAAAGAGAGGTAGAGGAAAAATTGGGAAGAGAAATGAGAGTGATGCAAGAAAATCGTGAAAAACAAGTCAACAGCTTGGTAAAGTAGACACAAAAAAATACTGAAGAAAATAACACCATAAAAAATAGAATAGGCCAAATAGTAAAAGAGACATAAAAAATTCAATGAAGAGAAGAATGCCTTAAAAAGCAAAATTGGTCAAGTGGGAAAAGACGTACAAGAATTCATTAAAAAAAGAACTCCTTAAAATGTAGAATTGACCAAATGGAAGAAGAGATACGAAAACTCACTAAAGAAAATAATTCTTTAAAAATTAGAATTGAACAAGTGGAAGCTAAAGACTTTGTGAGATATCACAAAAGAATAAAACAAAAATCAAAAGAATGAAAAAAATAGAAGAAAATGTGAAATATTGGAAAAATAACTGACCTGAAAAACAGATCCAGGAGAGATAATTTAAGAATTATTGAACTACCTGAAAGCCATGATCAAGCAAAGAGCCTAGACATCATCTTTCAAGAAAGATTTCCTTGATAATTCAAGGAAAGGAATCCTGATATTCTAGAACCAAAGGGTAAAGCAGAAATTGAAAGAATCCACCAAACACTTCATGAAAGAGATCTCAAAATGAAAACTCTTAGGAATATAATAGCCAAATTCCAGAATTCCCAGGTCAAGGGGAAAATATTGCAAGCATCCAAAAAGAAATAGTTGAAACATCATAGAGCCACAGTCAGGATAACATGAGATTTAGCAGTTTTTACATAAAAGGATTGGAGGGCTTGTAGTATGATATTCTAGAAGGCAAAAGACCTAAGATTACAACTAAGAATCACCTACCCAGCAAAACTGAGTATAATCCTTCAGGGGAAAAAATGGATATTCAATGAAATAGAGGACTTTAAAGCATTCCTGATGAAAAGACTAGAGCTGAATAGAAATTTTGACTTTCAAATGCCTGACTTAAGAGAAGTATATAAAGGTAAACAGGAAGGAGAAATTATAATGGATTCAATAAGGTTTAACTGTTTACATTCCTACATGGGAAAATGATATTTGTAACTCCTAAAAACTTTCTCATTATTGGGGCAGTTAGAAGGAATATACATAGACAGAGAGCATGGGTGTGAGTTGACTATGATGGAATAATTATCCAAAAAAATAAAATTAAGTGATGAGAAAGAGGAATGCACTGGGAGAAAGGAAGAGGGGGAGACAGAAAGGGGCAAATTATCTGACATAAAAGAAGAATGAACGATCTTTTACAGTATGTGTGAGAGAAAGATGGGGGAAGTGGAGGAGAGCATGGGAACCTTACTCTCATTGGAATCAGCTCAAAGAGGGAATAACATACACACTCAGTTGGGAATTTATCTCACCATGCAGTAAAGTAGGAGGGAAAGAGAGTAAGAAAAGGGATGGGGCCTGATAGAAGGGAGGGTGGTTGGAAGAGGTAAAAATCAGAAAAAACATTATTGAGAATGACAGGGTGAAAGGAAAGAGAGAGAGAGTGGGATAAAATGGGGGAAAATAGGATGGAGGAAATACATAATAACCATAATTATTAAAAACATTGCAGCAAGTTTCTCTGATGAAGACCTCATTTCTCAAATATATAGAGAACTGAGTCAAATTTATAGAAATAAGAACCATTCTTTATAAATGATCAAATGATACGAACAGGCAGTTTTCAGATGAAATAATCAAAGCTATGTATAGTCATAAGAAAAATGCTCTAAATCACTATTGATTAGAGAAATGCAAATTAAAATAACTCTGAGCTACCACCCCACACCTATTAGATTGGCTAATAGGACAGAAAAGCAAAATGACAAATGTTGGAGGGAATGTGGGAAAATTGAGATACTAATGCAATGTTGATAAAATGGTAAACTGATTCAACCATTCTATAGAGCAATTTGGAACTAAGGCCAAAGGGCTATAAAACCATGCATACCCTCTGACCAACTGAGTAATACCACTACTAGCTCTGCATACCAAAGAAAACATAGTTGCTTCATCTTCATCACTAATGATATTTATTTCCCAAATAACTGAGTCCAAAAACCCAAAGAGTGTTGAAGCTATTATAAATACTTGCTGTCTTCTTTTTGAAAGGAGAACTTTCCTTGATAGCATTTAGTTTATTGATCACAATTTGTCATATGCCTTTATCTACTTACATTTAAATGGTTTAATGGTATGGGGAGGCGGTTAGTAGAGGAGTGGAAATAACTTTAGAAATAAACTATAAAGAGAGCTTCTGGCAAAGGCCTGTCCAGTTTAATTCAGATATTAGATAATTGCCAGTAAGGTCTTTATGTGTTTTGACCTTTTAGTGAACCTAGCTAAAATAAAGAGGAGAAAATTAGTATTGGCCAAACGTTTACCTGTACATTAGGATAAATTTAAACATCACAGGCTTGTTGATCATGGGAGAGACAGCTGTAGTATTACGGGCAATTAATGTTCAAATGTTTGTGAAGGTGTTTCCTGGTTTAGGGATCTGAAGAGATAATTTTAGGAGATTTAATTATGTAAAACATAGTTCTTGACCCTTATTCCTGGAAAATAGATAGTTTATTTTATATTAATGAAAGTAGAAAGACACCATTTAAATTTTTGCCTTTGTATAATTTCACAGCCAAAGGCAACTTTTCAGCATTTCAATAAATAAATGATATTCCAGTAACCTCTCTAGGGAGAAGAGTACCACATGCAATGTTTACAATGCTAATTGCTAGAAATGATTATGCAGCAGTTTGCTTTGAGGTCTCAAGGAACAACAAATAGGTAGGGGATCATAGCCATCTTCTGTGATGTTTGCCATCACTTTAAAATTCACGTCTGCAAGACTAGCACTTGGGATATTGCTTATTTTCTGCTAGTGATTTTGCCTTACATGGTGGTGAGTACTTATGGCCCTGATATTTGAATAGTGAGGCTTCTGGTAAGTGAGCTTAACTGAAATAAAGAGACTAATACACTTTTCCACCAAATTGTGATTATTTTGTGTAGAGCACCTGGGACATTCACAGATAGGTCTGCCCAGAAAACAAAACAAAACAAACAAACAAACAACAACAACAACAACAAACTTACCTTAGATTCAAGGTACTTTGTGATTATCCATCTGTTCAAAACTATAATTCAATAGTTCCCATGGATGTGTTCACTTTATTGGTCAGCCAGAGGACATGATTATTTCAATGCAAAGGCATTTAATGAAACAACACAGAAAGAAATGTAGAGATATAATGCTTCCTCCATAATCCTTGGGCGTACTCTTCCACAAGTGCGCATTCCAGCAGTAAGAAGAATGGAGACACCTGAAGAAAATGTGTGGAGACATACGCATGTTGAAGACAAATATGGCTAAGAAGCATACAAAGAGGGTCAATTCACATCTCTGATGCTACAGGACTGTCGTCATAGTGCTCCCAACTGGTCTAGAATGGCTTATCGTCTCTGACAGTTACGGTGTCTCTGCTGGACATAGAGATGCGGTGTGTAGTTTCTGCCAGGTATTACTCTCTGTTGTCCTCACACTAATGCTGTTGGATGGAACTCTGCTAGTCCTATGGCTGCCCATAGATGTGTTCTCCAGAATACAAAGAATGGGCCCTGCCATCTCTATTTTAGCTTAAAGCGCAGAGAATTAAGCTTTAGCTTTTTAAGAAAGACAGAACCCTCACACACGTAACTGAAGGACTAGGAAAACCCTCTACTCCATTTTCTC
Source organism: Vombatus ursinus (assembly GCF_900497805.2). Lineage (NCBI taxonomy): Eukaryota > Metazoa > Chordata > Mammalia > Diprotodontia > Vombatidae > Vombatus > Vombatus ursinus. The sequence goes on along the minus strand of NW_020948983.1, from coordinate 41,811,466 downwards.
CACCGTAAGGACAGTTTGTCAATTGTTAGAGGTTTGGCTATGTTAGGTATTTCTTTTCCAAAAGGAGAATTTTCGCTCTGGGTGCCAAGCTCTTTGAAATAGAAAACAGATAGACAAACAAGTACTTACATAAACTTTGAATACTACTTATTTTCCAAGGGCAGAATTCTCATCTTGGAACTCTAAATTACTTAGGGTCAGAAAGTCCTTGTAACTCTGTTCAATTCACTGCATCTGAACAAACACAAAAGCCAAGTCCTGAGGACAAAGTCTTTGAATCATAGATCAAGAGCCGGAAGGACCCTCAGATGGTGTCCAGACTAAATGACCATCTAATTCAATCATCTCATTTTTATAGATAAGCAAACTGAGGGCCAGGGAAATCAAATGACTTAGTCAGGGATGTACAGGTAGTAAATATTAGCGATGGAATTTGAACTCAGTTTCTCTGGCTTTAGTTCTAATTTCACTGTATCACACTAAGACTGCCTTCATCCTGTCTGGTTGAATTCCTTTAATAAACGTATAACACACACACACACACACACACACACACACACATAATGGAGGACCAAGTAAGTTTGAGCTCCAAACCACATATGAATGTAGAACTTTTATTAAAATGGCTAAGGATAAACATTAACTAGATTGTCAAAAAAAATTAAAAATAGAGATTGCAATTGAATAGAAATTTAACAAAATACAAATGCAATTTATCATTCATCTGTAACTCATTCTCTTATCACATATTTATAATTTTCAATATTGGATAGAAGCAACTCATGTAAAAAGAAGTGGAATTATAGACATTTTAGCTTGCCAGACCATAATACTGAAAAACATGTTTAAAGTGAATGTGGAAAGATTTAAAAATGCAAATGTACGGTGGCATTTCTATAGTTATATATTGCTTCTTGGATAGTACATTACTGAATAATAAGAGGTTTCAATGAGTTCCAAACAAGTGATATGTAATAAAGAATCACAATTTCCATTTTAAAAAATTCATCCAATTCATCAAACATAACTACCACCTTAGTTCCTCTACCACTTCATGTCCTGTCTCCTGGATTGTTACAATAGCTTCCTAATTAGCTTCTTCCTTCCTCCCTTCCTCATTTCCTTCCTTCTTTCCTCCCTTCGTTCCTTCCTTCCTTCCTTCCTCCCTTTCCTTCTTCTTTCCTTCCTTTCTTCTTTCTTGTCTCTCTTCTTTCCCTTTCTTTCCATTCTCTCTCTCTCTCTCTCTCTCTCTCTCTCTCTCTCTCTCTCTCTCTCTCTCTCTCTTTCTCTCTCCCTTCTTCCCTCCCTCTCTTTCTTTCTTTTTCCTACCCAAAAATTAGAACAGTTCTTTGTGGTCTCTGAGGAAGCTTAAGCAATGTCCATTCCCTTGCTTCTCCAGTGCTATACAGGAAAATCCCAAATACCATATACAATCCCACATGTACAGATGAAAATCAATTATTTGCAATACAAAGTTTTGCAGATTCACAGAACAAGGAGTATTTCAAAGTTCCCCAAATAAACCAACAAAACAAGAAACATTTTAAAAAGCCTGCTAAATAGCTCTGTTTGTTTAGCCTTATTAGTTTTATAGGGCCTTTCTCAACTCACAAGCAAAGGAAGGAAAAAAAAAAAAGAAAATTGGTTTCTGTCTTAAAAACTTGACCCACAATGAGTTTTCCAATTTATAGGAACTGTTCCCACAGGGATTTTCATTGCCCCTTTGTCAAATGAGCAAAATTTGTCCTGGTTGGAAACTCTTTCAATAATTTCCTCAATGCATTAGGCCACCCAGCTGGGGTCTACACAAAAATGTCCCTTTCTACACAGGGCGCATCAAAGCAAAAAATATTTCTTTCTACACAGGGCATGCTAAAATTCTCTAGTGGTCCCTTTCTAGTATAGGCAATCTCCAAAGAAATCCAGGAAATTTCCTTGAGTTGCTTAATCCAAAGGGCACTAGAAATTTCCCCATAGATTCATGCTGCTGCCAGAATAAACCAAATGGAATTGCAAACTCACTCATCAGAACCAGAAGAAAAATTGGTTCAGTTAGAGACGTAGCAAAGAATATCAGCTACTTGTGGATTTTAGGCACAAGCATCCTCACCCTAAGAAGTTGTAGGTCATTTTGCTTTCACAAAAAGCAAGCAGTCTAGGCCTACTTAAACTCAAGAAGAACCATATGTACATTTCTGTTAGATAGGAGAATCTAGTGATTTCAAATTTCTCAATATTAATACTTACATAGGACTCAAAATAATATAGAACATATCAGTATACCAATGCTTATACAGAATTTAAGAATACAAAATATCAATTCTTAAATAGCCAAGTAATTGACAAATGAAAATTTTCAAAATTAAACTAATGGGACTGACTTGTGAGGAAACATTTACTGGGAAAAGCAAAAAAAAAAAAAAACAAAACCCTGTATATATACATATATATACAGCCTAAAAAAAATGCCAAATTTCTCTTGGATCTCATAATCTAAGGTATGTATAATCTAAAGTCCCAGACAGAGAATCTCTTTAGAGGTCCCCTTAAAAGCAAAGGACCCATTTTATCTCAAACAAGGCCCTACGTGTAACAGATATACTTACTTCCAAAAGTAGAATCACAAATATATAAACTTATTCTTTCAAAATGTGGGGGACATCATCTCCCTCCTGCCCTCTACCACCTCAGTCTCTAGGGACGAGAAGGGAATTAGGTTTACAGTTTAGTTCTGTTCTCATTGAGCATAGTCCCTATTCTAAAACCTTCCTTGGGCTCATGCTCCGGGTACCCTGGCTTCTCAAGGCTTCCATGCTGGGCTGACTGGTTGCATCACCCACCTGCAATCCTGGCTCCAAGATCTCTATGGCTTGAACTTCTGAGTCCTGTGAGGATCACCTCCAGCAACTGAAACAGGACAAACAGCACAGAAAACAAACACCACCAGGCCCATTTATTCAAACTGAGTAAAATAAAGGTAGCAGGGAAAGGCAAGTCTTTTTACCTCTTACAGGTTGAGCTTATGGAGTCCATGCTGGGCACGCCAGATAGGAGTCACCTAAAAAGTCTACGTGAAAAGAGAATGACTGGCTATCTCTCCAGTTTTCAACATGCAAGCAGCCAGTCAGAGGAAGCTACCCCCATCCATATGGTAGGGGACACAGTGGACTCCATGTTAGGCAAACTGGACATACTCAAAAAGACACCTCAATGGTGTCTCCATGTTAGAACTGGAAATGCTCAGAGAAGCCCAGGTTACATATATGTATGCATGTATATGATACATGTATAGAAGAAGGCATTATATGTGCATATACACATGTATCAATATATATGTATGTACATATAGATATACATACAAACACATAAATATAAATATAGCCCATTATTTCCATTCAACTCCCTCAGGGAGTCATCCTTGATTCCCTAAATAAGCTTCCTAAGATGATTGGCAATCCCCCCTCCCCCACCTTTTTTTCTTTGTCTCTAGCCTTCGCATCTGGGCTTTATCCGTGTATAACTTGTTTTTGTTTGTGCTGACTTATAACATTTGTCTCTCAAAGTGAAAAAATTATGTATATCATAGATAGATATATAAATAGATGCAGAGATAGATATCTCTACCCTATTGCTAGACACTGTATATAAATATGAAATCTTCTCTTTGTTCATCTATGTGAATACAATGAAACCCTATCACCAGTGCTACATTTGACTCCTTACTCTTTTTTAAAAAAAAAAATTTATTTACTTACTTATTTTTAATTTCAACTTTTACTTTTATAAGATTTTGAGTTCTAATTTTTTTTTTCTCTCTCTCTCCTTCCCCTTTCCATTCCCCGAGATGGCAAGCAATCTGATATAGGCTACACATGTACAATCATATGAAATATATTTCCACATCAGTCATGTTGTGACTTAGAAAAGGGAAAAACCATGAGAAAGAAAAAGAGAAAGAGAGAAGATAGTATGCTTCGATCTGCATTTAGAGTTCATAGCTCTTTCTCTGGATGTAGATAGCATTTTTCATCATGAGTCTTTTGCAATTGTCTTAAATCATTGTATTGCTGAAAAGAGCTAAGTCTACCAAAGTTGATCATTGCATAAGGTTACTGTTACTGTGTATAATGTTCTGATTCTAATCCGGCCTCAGACATGTAACACTCACAGTGTGTGACTTGAGGCAAGTCGCTTAACCCCAATTGCCTCACCAAAAAAAGGCAGCAAAAAAAAAAAAAAGACAGGCAGTGTTCTGGTTCTGCTCACTTCACTCAGCATCAGTTCACATAAATCTTTCCAGGTTTTTCTGAAACCTGCCTGCTCATCATTTCTTATAGCACAATAGTATTCCATTACTTTCATATACCACAACTTGTTCAGCCATTCCCCAATTGATGGGCGTACCCTCAAATTCAAATTCTTTGCCATCATAAAAAGAGCTGCTATAAATATTTTTATACATGTGTTGACCCCTTACTCTTACAGTGGCTATGGTTTCTACAAAAATTATTTCAATGATATTGACTTTTTGAGGGAAAAAATTAATGATCTAAATTTCATATTTTCCAGGATAACATCTTCTATTTTTTTAAACAGAGGAAAGAAGAAAACTCTCCTCAATCAGGTGTTTCTCCAACATTTTTCACATAAAGCTTAAAATTTAAGTGAGTGAATAAAAACCTTTCCCAAGGTACTCTAAGAAACATATGGTATCACACATTTCAGTTAAATACACATGGATCTTTCCTGGAGTGTCTAATAACAGAAATAAATGTAGATGGGTTGCTACACTGATATGAGCTCCAGATGCATACTTTGGTGTGAATGACCACATAGTCCACACTTCCATCAATTAGCAACTTGATGCACTGCACATGTGTGACATGCTATTTTTGCCCCTTTCAAATATCTTTACTTCTCAACCAATTTGTCTCAAACTTGGGAAAACTGCACTGGATGTTGATAGCTTAGTTCACGCCATGCAAGATATTTTAAAACAAAGCATCTGAACATTTTGCTTGAAGTGTGAAAAACATCTTTTTATTCATTTTGTACTTACAAAAATCTGAAAAAGTTTTTTTTTTCACTTGCCAGATAAATCCTTCATTGAGTTGAATGTGAGATATTTCCAGCTAAAGGGCAATGTTTATGTAAAGATGTGAGCATCTGACTTTGTAGCAAACATTTAAAATGAAGTCCTATGTTTAAAATATCAAACTATGACACTTAAAAATTCAGGAGAAAAATAATCAAAATTACTCAGTAAAAGTGACTTGTTAAACTACAAAGGAAGGTCTCCATATAGAGCCAATAAGAAATAAAACACCCATCTTTGATCCATGATCTCATTGATATGGTACTGCTTCCAATAATACAGATTGAAACTTAATTATGTCCTCTCATTTTATAGATAATATGTCCTCCCCCAGCTCTTCAAGGATATCAGGGACTTCCCTCTAGTTATCTTGGGTATCAATAGAGGACTAGGCCTTCTGGCCACTTAATCCCTCCTCTTACTATATGCCTGGCCTCTCTTTTTTTCCAGTCATACATATTTATGAGGAATATATTTACATTAGGGAGATGCAAATAAAACATCAACAGAACTCTATTGAATTAAAATTAAACTTCAATTATGAAATACTTGTGGGAACCACTAGGATACCTTTCTTGTATGACAAAGAATAGAACTATATAGAGATAAAAAATGAGTTTTTTGGGGGAGGCAGGAGAGGATGTTCAGTTGCTAAAAAGTATTTTCAAAATAGCTATGTTCAAATTCAACTCAGGATTTAAAAAAAATTAGCTGACTAAACTTAGTAAGTCTCATCATGTACTACACTTTTTCTAAATTATAAGCTAACTTAAGTTTCAAGGAATGTCTCTTTTGTCTCATTCTTTCTCTTCCTCACTACTGCCTTGGCCAGGAATTTAAAATTCTTTTTTTGGGGGGGGGGGATATTACAGTGGTCTTCTAATTAGTTGCCCTGCTCCTAATCTCTCCCTGATCCAATCCATCCTGCACAAAGCTACGAGACTAATTTTTTTATGATACACTGCTTTGGTGACAGCTTCCCAATGCCTCTTCTCTTTCTTCCTACCTCCAACTGATACTTCCACGTGACTCACCCTCTGACTCAACCTCCAACAGGTCTTCTCTTTATTGGCTGTCCACTTAATGGATGAGGCATCAACCACATCATTTACAGCTCTCATTAAGAGGCCTGGGGTCATCAAAGGATGAATTACAGAGATAGCTCCATTCTGCTACTTCTCTTGCTTGTCAGTCCCCCAAACTTTATCCTTACCTGGGCTGGGCAGCCATGCAAAACAAGTACTGGTGGGGTAGGAGAAGAGGGACTGATTCGTCTGTTACCTTTTTTTGTACTTTTCAAAATACTAATGACACCAGGTATGGCAAATGGATCATTTCTGCATTCAGGAAGAGATTGATTATAAGACCGTTGCCTTGATTCTCTATTATGTGGTTTGAGCTTACAGAACTCTGAAGCTCTCTATCAAGTTGTTTCACTGGAATTTAATAAAACTAATAACATTTCTACTATTACATAGCACACTTATCAATTTTTGTTTTCTCTTCATCTTTTCACTCATGCATTGGCAAACTCTACAATATAATAATGCTCAGTCTTGGAATGATCTGAAGTTGGCCTCAGTTTTCTATAATAGGTCTATGTGTATAAGCAGTTGAAACACTAATAGAAAAACATAACCTTATCACAATTTTAAAAAAATTAGAAAATAGCTGAAATGTAAGGTTAATTGGAGCCAGAAATGTCAAACTAATGTAGCAATGTACCCAAAGAGACTGCCCTGGCCTTTGAGTATAGTTATAGTACAGACTACTGAGTAAAGTAGAGAAGAAATATAATAGGATTTTATGTAGTCCCCTGTCATATTAAACATTCTCTGCAATTAATTTCTTGTTTCAATGTTATTTTCATTGGCCTATATTTTCTTTGACCTCTCACATTCTTTAAGCTACCAAAGCAGGGCAAATAGGATTTGAGAATGAAATTTTAAAAATATATACATATACATATATGTGTGCAAGCATATTATATATACATATATGTGTGTGTGTATATACACACATATGTGTGTACATATATACACACTTAAACCAACATAAATGTGGTATAAACTGCTTCAAAATTGGGTATCTGAAGAAAGTCCAAAGAACTGTCCTCAGTCCCTTTAACAAAAACATCTGCTACACTAAATCTACCCAGTTCAGCACCTCTTTTTCACATATCTTTCCCTTACATAAATTGTTCTGGGAAGAAGTAACTATAATTTTTTTTAAATTTCAGAAACAGTAAACATTTAATCAGATGTGAACAATAATAAGGCCGTATCAGCACACATCCCTGAGTGGAATACAGTGTCCTTTTATCCTCAAATCCTTTCCTCCACTCCCACCATCAGCAGTCTGGGAAACAAATTCTTTAAAAATTCACTCCTGACAAAGAAAGTCAGGGGTTATTTTTTCTCTATATTCAGAGCATTCTTTTAGACAAATAATCTATTTCTAGCATCACTTGGTTCCTTTGGCTTTATCCCCATCATTCTAGTTTGCAACCCATCACTTGCTACATATCTCCTGGTCGTGATTTCTCCAGCCAACCAGCAATCAGTTAAGAAGTATTTATTAAGTTTCTACTATGCAAGAATTAGAGACACAAGGATAAAAGTAAAGGTCTTTCTCCTCACTTACTTTACCTTTAAAACTGCTAATCTCAGTCCCCATCTGGAAAGGAATAATTCTTATGTTATTGATAACCATTTTTTGTCCTACTGTGTTCTATTATGTATGTCTTTGTGACTCATATCAAGATTGTTAGTTTTTTATTTTATTTCTCTTTTCAATTCAAGATTTTTTGGAGGTAATATACTGTGACAATATGTGAACCATTTTACAAATATTATCTCACTTGATCCTCACAACAACCCTTGGAGGTAGGTGTTATTATTATTATTATTTCATTTTATAGTTGAAGAAGGAATAAGGGGAAGGGAATAAATATTTATATAACACCTTCTATGTGCTAGGCACTGGGCTAAGCACTTTTTACAAATATTAACTCATTCAATCCTCACAGCAACCTTGAGAGGTACGTGCTATTCTATTTTACAGTTAGGTAAATTCAGATAGACCGAGGTTAAAAAACTTACCCAGGGTCACACAGCTAGTAGGTATCTGAGGCTAGATTTGAATTCAGGTTTTCCTGACATCATGCTCAATACTCTATCCACTTAACCATCTAGCTGCTAATTAAAAAGTTAAGATTATCAACTAAAACAGCTTCATATTTTCTGATCCTGAGACCTTGTGAAAGTTATTGGAAAATGTGAGTGTCTCAGTTATAAGATGGGTTCCAATATAATGAAAATAACAGGGAACCATTTCTTTCTTCAATGAAAGATATAGTCTATTTTCATGAGCTCTCCCCTAAAAAAGGAAAACATTGTATATTTCATTCAAGACTGGTTAGTTTAACTCATTAAAGTTGGGCTCTTCTGGAAAAGATTAAGGTCCCGAAAAATGGGCCTTTTTTGACATAAAAAACCAATTTGGCATGTATCTAAAAATTATGTAATTATTGTTTCTTCCATGTTACTAGTTTGCAAGGAAGTGGAGATTTTTGCAATGGATCATTTGTAGCCTCCGTTGTGTGTTTAGCTTGATTCACAAACTGAATCAAGTGCATCAGCGTCTCAGGATGCTCAGAGTTTTCTTTTGAGATTGCCAAGGGTTTTTACATAATTGCATCTATCCTTGCAAGAGTAGATTCCATGGAAATAAGAGAAAGAAGCATGAGGTTTTCATCTCTATTGGCTTATGTTGAAATTAAACCAAGAATGAGAATTATTGTTTTTTGTTGAGGACCCCAACTTTCTTCCAGTCACCCAGGTTTACAACCTTGGACTCATCCTTGATTTCTCACTTTCACTCACTCCACACATCCAATCAGATGTCATGTTGTTTGTATGTTAGCATATCCCCCACATGTTCACTTTTCTACATTCATATAACTACTACCCTAGGGCAGGCCACTTATCTTCTGGCCAAGTGCAAAAGGCTCCTAATCCAAAGTGATTTTCCTAAATTATGGGTCTGACCTTGTCTTTCTCTTACTCAATATATTTGAATGGTTCCCTATGACCTGTAGGATCAAATATTAACTCTATTTGGCATTCAAGCTCTTTATAACTTGGCCCCAATCTACCTTTCCTACCTTATATAGTATTCTTTTTTTTTTTTTTGGTGAGGCAGTCGGGGTTAAGTGACTTGCCCAGGGTCACACAGCTAGTACCCGTCAAGTGTTTGGTCTGAGGCCAGATTTGAACTCAGGTTCTCCTGACTTCAGGGCCGGTGCACTATCCACTGTGCCACCTAGCTGCCCCTAGTATTCTCTTTCATGGACTCTGCCACCCAGTCAAACTAGCCTTAACACTTTTCCAACTATCATCCCTGTGCCTTTACACTAGTTGTCTCAAATGCCTGGAATGCACACCTTCCTCACCTGCACATCCTACAATCCCTAGGTTCCTCCAAGTCTCAGCATAAGTACAACCTTCTGCATGAAGCCTTTCCTGATCTCTCCCCCAAATTCTAATAACTTTTCCCTCATAAATTGCTTTTTATTTATTTTGTATTCATTTTTATACCCATATTCAGGTTGTCCCAATAGTCTTGATGCAATTTTAAACAATTGAAAGCTTAATAGCTTTATTTAAGGTGTTCAACTTTACTACTGTACTAAGGCTTTTGGGATACTACGTGTTTTCTTCCCAAATAGATTATAAGCTCCTTGAGACCAGGGACACGTTTTTGGCCAAAAAGTGATGAAGACAAAGGAAAATCCAAGAGATAGCAAGTAGAAATGTAAATTGAGCAGAGATTTAAGGTTTGAATGTGAAGAAATCTGCTTGGTTGGTCCAGCAGGAACTAATGAAGCAGAATATCAGGCATTTCTCAAGTTCTAAGTCTGGTGATTCTATTAGGACCCTCTGGTTAGGAAAAGTCACTTCTCTGTACCTAGACACAACACAATTTTCCACCTGATTTGTTGACCAGGTAGGCTATGTACGTGTCAACATGAATCATCTAAATATATTTTGTTACCTGGAGTTATTGATAGATATCTTTGTAATCTTGCCCACCTCTCTCCAAGGGAAACTGATTCCTGCATTGAAGGGAGCAGAAGAAGGTACCACAAGGTTGCCTGCTTTGTACTCCAGTCTCTGAGTGGGGGTATAGGACTAGAATTATATCCATTTGCTCTCCCAAATATTACTCGTCTAGAGAGACTATTGGTTCTGAAGAAAAAGCTGCTTTTCTGGCTATTACTTAAAGGGTGAAGGCGTCCCAAACTTAAATTATCTGACTTTATCCTTTGTATAAAATGCCAGTTACAAAAAAAAGTCATCAGAAATCATAAATAACGATCAAACTCATTTATTCAATAAGATAGCAAACAAAAATTAGGGAAGATAGAAGGAATAAAATATACAAGAAAATTCACAATTGCACATGAGTTCTTTAGATCTGAATGAGATGAAATGTCATTCAACAAAAGGAGTAGTGTTGATTTTACTGATGGGGAGATGTCTTGAAGTCTTTACAGGGAAAGCTGGCCTTAGAAAAATTCCCTTTTTATTCCTACTTTTTCATTATTTACCATTGAGATTCTAGAGACCTTTCCTTTCTCCAAATGACATCTGTTATTATTTTCTCTAGTTCTATAAAAAATATCCACTTGGATATTTGATTGGTATAGGTAGTATTTATTTGTAAATTAATTTAGGTACTACCATAACATAGTGCAGCCCAGCCCTGAACATTTACAATTCTTCCAGTTTCTTGTCATTTTTTATTTAAAATTTTTTAAAATTTGTGTGTTTTTATAAAGAACTTGAGTGTTCCTTAGCAGATTAGCTTCCAGCTATTTTATGCATTATGCAGTTATTTTGGATAATATTTCTTATTTTATTATTTTTCCCTAGATTTTATTATTACTATATATAGTGGACTTTAAACTCAGTATGAATCAATAGTCTTATGATAAGTTAAGAAAACTAATACCTCTTTCGGGCATCAAAAAAAAAACATAAAAGGGTATAATTCAACTATACACTGCCATCTCAGACCACAACCAGAATTCAGTTCTGGGTACCACATGGGAAGGACATTGATGAATTGGGAAATTTTCAAATGAAGATGACCAGGATGGTGAAGAGCCTCAAGTTCACATCATATGAGGACTAGTTGAAGGAACTAGAGATATTTAACCTGGAGTTGTGGCAAATTCAATTTAGTGGGGAAATGTATTCAAGAAATTGAAGGTCTATCGTGGGGGAAGAGGTAATAGATTTATCTGCTTGACCCCAAAGGTCAGGATTAATGAATGGAAGTTTTAAAGAAATACATTTTGGCTTGATGTACCCTAATAATTAGGGTACCCCCAAAGTACAATAAACTGCTTGCCTCTGGAGATAATTGAACATCATCAAACAAAAGTTTGATGGTGTCTTGTCAGTTTTATGTAAAGAGAGGATTCTTTTCCATGTACAGGTCACACTAGAGCACAATTGAGATCCCTTCAACTTTGAAAATTTGTGATTCTATATTAATATCATATCATGTTTATTATAGGCTATCTCATGGGAAGCAATTAGATTTTTTTAAAAAAATTAAATGAATGCAAAGAATTTTGAAGAATTGTGTACATTAAGTGGCTTGAAACATGAAATCTGCATGTGCTGGACTTTCTTGAATAATTTTTGCCCTCAGTGATCTTTGATATATCTGCTGTAAAATACTAGGATAATATCATGTTTCAGCTGTTCAGTCTTAACTGTATATCAAACTGTGTCAAAATGATCTCTCCAGAATTCTCTCATTTTCAGTCTAATTTGGGATAAAATGTCATATTAATTTAGAAATATTTCCCAGGAGAGATGTATGGCCTTTGAAAGAATAGATATAATAGTATACCCTGTGAAAACAAGAACAAGGTAAATTTGCTATAGAAAATGCCTTACAGAAGAACAGGGGGGCTTGTGGAGAAAGACAGATTGGAGTTGTAATTTTTCTTTTCTTCTTTTAGTCATCTGATGTTCAGGATAGCTGATAAAACCAGAGATTGAAACAGCCTGGGTTATTTCCAATTGTGTGACTTCTTACAGAACAAATTATATATAATGAGACTTAATATTCTTTGCAAAGAAGGTGGACTGCACTATCCTATGCTGTGATTGAGTTTACCGATAGTGCCCAATTCTTGCATGTAATGTGCAATTATTGAAAATAAATGATGCATTTAATTCTCAGGCACCCCTTGGATGTAATCTGCAGCAGGATGAGACTCTTACAATCAGATCTTATTCCCATACCATGTCATAAAAACAAGCATGAAAATGAATGGAGTATTTAGGCAATATGATTGCAAGTGTATGTTTGAGTAGCAGCTGTGGTTGGTAAAGTAAGTTATTTAATACAACTTTCAAATACAGCCCTCAAAGATTGAGGAATGGACTTGGTGGACATGAGTCATTTTAGCTATTCCTAATTCCCCCAGGGAAAATGTTATGTGATGCAGTGATTAAAGTGTATAACATACATTTTATTCCTTTGAATCACAAAGAATGTTTAATTCAAATATATACTTTTAAGCTCTCCCTACCTCCCAACTTTATTTCCAGAGCAGTTCACTCTTTCTTAATGGAAATAGGTTAAGACCCTGATTTTTAAAAGGTGGCTTGGATCAAGCTATGATACAGGCAGATATTTAATTGGATCTGCAAGCTAGGTGGCTAATTGATTAACCACTGCATTTGGGGGATAAAACCATCAACTAGCAGTTAAATATTTGCACGTGTAGCTAATTGCTGGCACAAAAATTGTTTCTGCCAAAAGAGAAGCCTGGTTGAGCCTTTTAAAATAATTTGGCATTCAATGCACATTAATATTTTAAAGTGTAGTTGGTACTAGTGCTGTATATACCATCCAATTTTACTAATGTATTTTTCTTAGACACCTCCCACTATGGAAGGCATTTTTATGAGTATTTAGAATATCTTAGAAAACAATAGTGTGGTCCTAAAAATCAGAGATTTAGGACTGTTTCTACTCAGGATTATATTGGTCCCAATATAGACCTTTTTAAAGTATAGGACATATTCTTAAAATGAGATCTTCTTGAAAGGAAAAAAAAAGTATTTAAGTGTACCTTGAAAAAAACTAACATAAAATTACTATGTAAGATACATTTACTATGGAGGATTTTTAAAACATTTCAATTCAAATATAAATGTTGATTTTTTTTAATCATTACTGCCTGGTTTTCTTTCCCCTCTCTACCTATAATATATAAAAGTGTGATCATAAGTTGTATTTGATTTAGTTTTTATAGGCCAGACTTTTGGAGAAGCACAGGGTATAATGGACCAAGACAATTATTGATAAATGAAGAGTTCAATGAATCAGGGTATTTCCCCCCACGTCTAGAATATCAAATAATAATTTAATGAATTGATTAGTTGTTTTAGTGGCCTATTCTACATATCAGTCCAGGGCCATCTGTGTGAGAGTCTAGAACATTTCTTTAACCAGATTTTGTGGGTGAACTACTCCAAGAGCTGTGGATGCTTTAGTAGCTTCATAAAATTTGTCAAGTCTCTTAATCAGTAAATTTCGATTCAGTGGCCAAGAAGAATGAGTGAGTTTCTCTGAGTCTCTGCTTAACAATCAGTAACTTATATACCTGAGGTTCTGTACTACTGTAGATTGTAGGTTTGGACAGATTTATGTTTGGGGAGGTGGTGATGGTACAGACAAATTAAAAATTCCTCATTAAAATGAAGTAAAAATGTATAGATGCTACCATGTTGCCATAGACAAACTCTCAGGCTCAGCAATGAAGAGTCCTGAGAATGACTTTTGTCATGGTGGAAAACACCTGCTGAACAATGTGATTCTCTGATGACTGAGTCAAGCAGGGAGGATCCTTCTTTGTGGAATGAATAATTGTGAAATGAATGAATCTGTGTGGACTGAATAATATGTGACACTACTGAAGGGAAATTGGGATAGATATAAAAAAAGAGATGGAAGGAAACTTGGTCTGATAAATTTTTAATTGCTTTAAATTTGTGGCAGGTTGAATTTTAAGTTCACTTCTGGATAATAATTTATTTATCTTTAGATGTACAGTGTAAAAAAATGGTTTAATAAAATAAAGCTAAACTGTGAGTTCCTTGAAGGTAGGAATCTTGTCATGTACTTTCATTTAATCTTTTACCATTTAGTAAAATGAAAACACAGAGAGTGATTAATAAATGCTTGTTTAACTGAATGAAATGGAATTGATTTGAAATTCCTTCCTCTAATCTCATCATTTCTCTTCTGTATCCTTAAAGAGGGATAGATACTAGATCTTATCAGATTTCAACCCCCACCCTCCTTTTAAAGGAGGATTTAGCTCATCAGAAGGGGAAAGAGCTCAGTAAAATAAGAAATCCAGATTTATCTTGGTTGTGGGAACTGCCCCATAGCCGCAACCTACCTATTTAGGACTTGGCTTTAACTTTTCTTCCCTGTTTTTGCAATCATGCTTGTTACCAAAGTCCCGGCTTCCCCTGTTGACCTTCTCCTGGTGAGAAGGGCGAGCTCCAGCTGTAGCCTGCCAGCACACCAATGTGACAGCTTCAACAGATGTGTGTACTCCATGGACTCATGTTCCCTTCTCAGTAGGATTCCCTATTGGATGATGGGACCAAACATCCCACTGAAAGGGATGCTGTAAACTTGTAGGGGCTGAGCCAAAATGCATAAAGGGATCCTCTCTCAGCAACCCAATGGTCCTTCCGGATCTTTCACTAGGCCTTTGGGTGGTAGGGTCTGGAACTGCTTGGCAGTAGAGAACTTTGCTGTATAAACCAAGGCAAAGGAGTTAAATGAATGGAAAGAAGTTAAAAACTCCTCAGAGCTGGAGAAAGATTATGCTGGCTTACTTATCAGGATCCCGCTGAGCCCAGTTGTAATTGGAATGTACCCTTTGTAAAGTTTATTGGGTCCTGGAGCGACTTGTTACTGAACCGGTCAATTAATCTATTTTTTTTTTAATGAGTTAGGGGATTTCCTTTGGCAGAAAATCACCAGGAAACCTGACCAAATGCCCAGAGCTCAGGGAAAGACTGCCCTTTCCTGGAAGAAAATCTTCTTCAACAATTAAGGGGGGAAATAGACACCTCTCGCTACAGGTGGCAAATTGGACTGATCCAGAGACCAGAGAGAGAAGATTTTTAGCATAGACTGGGGTCACAGAGGGAAGATCACCATGAAACAAGATTACTCAAGAGCAGTGATTTGAGTTTGAGGAAATAAAACTGTTGAGTCTCCCTGCTGAGAGACAAATGATTTCTATTTAAAAACCTGTTTGTTCCATGTTGTAACTCCCAATGTAGCAATAATTAATGATATCAGAAGGTTAAGAACAACGCTCCGCTGTGTTCACTCTGCTCTAGGCATGAAATTGGATTAAAGTGAAGATAAACTTAGGCATTAAATCTGTTGAGGAAATCAGTAATTATGTCAAAATTCACAAATTTTGAGCTATTTGAGTCAGTCAGGTTAGCATTAGGCCACTGGTCCAGGTTTTTGCCTTGTTGGCAGAACTGAGGTGATGTGACTTGAGACACTTTTGATTTAGTGGAGACAGAAATATCACAAACGACACTGCATGTGGAGCAGTGGGCCTGAATGTGGTCTTTCCTCCTCCCTCCCTCCCT